>NC_138994.1:58241205-58337140 GCF_964341445.2 Mesoplodon mirus | reverse complement strand
CAGGTAATTTTCAATTAAATGCTAGACACTGTATGAAAAAGAGTATAGACGATCTAGATGATACTGTCTTCCTCTCAAGAGGATACACACTCTTCTTTGCAAGGCAGATAGAATAGCAGTTGATTATCTTAATCCAGTCAGAGACTTAGCTATTCAAGGAAAATTTTGACAGTTTTGTTTATCTCTGATTTTTTTTGGCAAATCTCTAATTTGTCTAAAGCAAAGTTGGTTACCTCCGCTTTATAATGCCTTCAGACAGATGTTTTATGTATTATAACTGCCTTTTCTAGCTGTTCTCAGTGGAATAGTTGGTTTGCCACATGCTACTCCTTTATTACTGCATACCTCTTTTGTGCACTATAGCAATATTTCAGAAAATAATTAAATTTTTGTAGTGATAACCAATACACTCATTTGATTACATTTTAATGGAAAAAAATTTTTATCTGAGCTCAAAATATTTTTTAACATCTCTATTGGAGTATAATTGATTTACGATGGTGTGTTAGTTTCTGCCAAAATATTTTTATTGTGTCCAACTGCTCACGGACCATCTTGATATATCATAGGTACCTAAGAAGTATCCAGCTGAACTCGATGCTTTTCTTCCTCTCTTCCAGGTTTAAGGAGACCAAAGAGGTGTAAAAATTAATTTCAGGGCAGAAGACCTGAATAGACATTTTTCCAAAGACGACATAGAGATGGCTAATAGGCACGTGAAAAGATTCTCAACATCACTAATCATTATAGAAATGTAAATAAAAACCACAATGATATATCACCTTACGCCTGTCAGAATAGCTATCATCAAGAAGTCTACTACAAATAACAAATGCTGACAAGGAGAAAAGGGAACCCTCATGCATTGTTGGTGGGGATGTAAATTGGTGCAGCCATTGTGGAAAACAGTACGGCAGTTTCTCAAAAAACTAAAAATAGAGCTACTGTATGACCCAGCTATTTCACTCCTGGGTATATATCCAAAGAAAACAAAAATACTAATTCAAAAAGATACATGCATCCTAGTGTTCATAGCAGCATTATTTACAACAGCCAAGATGCGAAACAACCTAGGTGTCCATCAATAGATGAATGGATAAAGAAGATGTGGTATATATAAACACAATGGAATACTACTCAGCCATAAAAAAGAATGAAATTCTGCCATTTACACCAACATGGATGGACCTAGAGGGTGTTATGATTAGTGAAATAAGTTAGAGAAAGACAGATACTCTGTTATCACTTATATGTAGAATCTAAGAAATAAAACGAATGTATATCACAAAACAGAAACATACAGTAAGTCCCCTACATACAAATGAGTTCCATTCTGAGAGCAAGTTCGTAAGTCCAGTTTGTTTGTAAGTCCAGCAAAGTTAGCCTAGGTACCCAACTAACACAATCAGCTATATAATGCTGTACTGTAATAGGTTTATAATACTTTTCACACAAATAATACAGAAAAATACAAAAAATAAAGAAAAAATATTTAACCTTACAGTACAGTACCTTGAAAAGTACAGTAGTACAGTATAACAGCTGGCATACAGGGGCTGTCATCAAGTGAACAGGCAAGAAGAGTTACTTACTGGAGGAGGGAGAGGAGGTGGGAGATGGTAGAGCTGAAGGATCACCAGCAATAGGAGATGGAGGGCAAGCTGCAATTTCACTCATGCCTGACACTGATGGAACATATGTTCGCATCTTTGAAAGTTCACAACTTGAAGGTTCGTATGCAGGGCACTTACTGTACAGAGAACAAACTAGTGGTTACTAGTGGGGAGAGGGAGGGTGAAGGCGCAAGAGAGGGGTATGGGATTAAGATGTACAAACTATTATGTATGAAATAAATAAGCAACAAGGATATATTGTACAGCACAGAGAAATACAGGCATTATTTTGTAATATCTTTAAATGGAGCATAATCTATAAAAAATTAAATTACTATATTGAACACATGAAACTAATAAAATATTGTAAATAAACTATACTTCAATTTTAAAAGGATTTAAAAAATAATCTGCTTTCTTTATTTCATTAGAAAAACATACATTTTTTTTCCTCTGAGGCATTTTATTTGCACATATGCATTACATCCCTGGAAAGAGAATCCAAGGATTTTCCCTCCTGTGTGTTTTCGTCTTGCTTCTTATGGTCCATCATGCCAGCTGAGGTTGTCAGTACAATGAAACCAAACTGACGGGACGGGAGCAGGTTATTCTGCCATTTTTCTAGATCTTTGAGTCGCACATCAAATCTGGGGCTGATCACGCCACACTTATTTAGGCTGCCTATGAGGTTCACAGCAATCTTCCCATCCCATCGTTGATTTCAAGTTTGCCAAAGTAACCATGCTTCATCGTCACAGTTAGAAACCTGACGATGACTTTGGAGCACGGCCTAATAAGAACCTGGCATCTGCCTCTCTTTTCGGCATTGTTGATACTGTTGAGAGCATCAGCCAGGACATTCATGTGCACCATTATGGCAGCATGGAAAGACGGCGAAAGGAGCTGTGTCTTACATTTGTAATAGCAAGTAAACATCTACCAGGCAATAGCTCAGAAAAGCTTCCTGAAAAAGTTAAGTTTGAAAAGATGCAACATATCATGGTTGATGAAGCTAAGAATTTCCACACTGACAACAGAGACTACTATGAGGAAAAAAATCACTAAAAGGACAAAGAATTGCCCAGGAATATTTTTTTGGTTTTCTTGGACTACTTTCTGTAAATTTGCACCACTTGGATTACAGGGGCCTCCCCACTTCTTATCCTAGCATTCAGGAAGAGAATACACCAGAGTGGTCTGCAATGAGATCCAAAAGCCAAGTACCTGCGAAGAGCAGTGCAGGACGTCAGAGGAAATTCTCCACCTAACATCCCTCCTGACTCTCTTGGGGGTTCCTGGGCTCAGGGTGTGGATGGCACTTTAGAGATTAGAGCGAATTGTATTTGGGACATGAGGAGACCCATGTGGCAGAGCTATGCCAGTTCTTTTTTAGAAAGGATCACTCCCTGCAAGGGGTTTGTGTTTTAATAAGCACAGCAGATGAAGCTCCTTAAAGAAATGAGGAAGCAAAGGGTGTAGTCCAGAGCAACAAGGCATCTGAGGGGCTGGATGAGAACATCAGGTTGGACAGTGTCGTCTGGTGTTCGAACTTGGGAAGGAAGGTCACGTTTGAGATCACTCCAAGCGTGGCTGAGACAATTATTGTACAGAATCTTATGCTCTCTCCAGCATGGGTTTCCAATATGGAAACACAGCTGTATATTCTGAAGGATAACTGATTGGAAGGCCCCCTGTCTAAAAAAAAACTCTGCCTGTGTGTGAAACTAGCTGTTCTAGGTGCTGGGAATCCCGTGGCAGATGTGAACTGGAATCTGTGAACAAAGGAGTACAAAGAATGGCAAAGCACGAAAAGTGATAATATGGTTGTAAAATGGGCAGTCTTTTTTTAAAAGCCTCGCTTTACTCTCCTCCCTCCTGCTAATTTTCAGTCATTGTCCCCATGGGTCAAATCAACCAGAATTTAGCTGGCAAGGGAGCCTATTAATGTCATCCAGTCAGCCTCCCAGGGTCCAGAACAGGATGGAGAATGGATCCCAGAGGGACAAATGGAAGATGTTCACAACACAACCTTCTCATCTACTCTTATCCCTCCTGTGGGTGAAGGGTTAATATCCCCAACACAGTAAATGAAGCTGCCCTCCCATGGTGTCAGTCAGATGTTCATCTGAAACCAAAAATGTCAGCCATCCCCAATCTTATCAGGCCACAGGGGAGAGGGGAGAAAGCAACATCAAAGAAACAATGATGTTTTTGTGCTAAACATCAATTAGCACAAAACCTAACTGCTGCTGTCCCACTTCTGGAGCTGACCTCAGGCTTCGGTTGGTAATTATAGCAGTCTTCCTTCTCCCACCAACTCCTCCAAGCTCTGCCCACCTCAGTTGGACGGGAGTCTTTACCTCATGGGGTTAAACTTTTATTCCTGTAGATTCTTAGTCCTTGAAGGTCTCTCATTCCAGCCCAAAGATTGTTGCTGACCTAGAGGAGTTCCCTCTGGCATTGTCTTGCAGGGTTACCCCTGAGTGGGGCAGAGGGCAGCAACCATCCATTCTGGTTGAGTCCAGTGCTGTGAGTGGAGGGAAAGGCAGTGAAACAGTGGATGGAGATACCATGGGAGTCTGAGCTACTTGCTTTTATAGCATGTTTTTGTCTTGCAGACCCGCTTGTGCCCAGTCTCATATATATGAGTTCCATTTTATGATGAAAATTCTACTGTGCACCTTCACTGTGTGATTTAGTGGATCAGATGACCCCTAGGATATGATGGGATCTCAGGTCATCAGGTCACACAGTTAACTTGGTGCCCATGGTCAGACATGCAATCTCAATAGGGCCCTGTGGGAAGCCAGATACTGATTTCACATGGACAACACTTGCTGGCAGAAGAGAACATGGTCTTCCTCCAAAGCCTTGGAGGTTGTTATTGGGGCTTGTTAGAGGCTTTCTTTAGAACTCTGTCTTCTACCTTCTATTCCCATTGGGTCTTCTGGGT
Source organism: Mesoplodon mirus (assembly GCF_964341445.2). Taxonomy (NCBI): domain Eukaryota; kingdom Metazoa; phylum Chordata; class Mammalia; order Artiodactyla; family Ziphiidae; genus Mesoplodon; species Mesoplodon mirus. Next base: position 58,332,574 of record NC_138994.1, on the reverse strand, counting down.
CATCATGTGAAAATGGCTGGGCACCCTCACTTTGGACCTGCTACAGAGTACTGTCCTCTGGCAGCCTTACTGGTTACCAGAAAGTAGATTAGAGCTGCATCTGAAATTCAGAGAAACCAACCAAACATGGAGCTTCCCTCTTTGTAGTGGGTAGTGAACAGTCCTGTAATTCACTTCTTGGTTTTTACCCAAAGAGGTTCAAAACTTATGTCCACAGAAAGACCTACACACAGATGTTTATATGGAAGCTTCATTCATAACTGCCCAATCTTGGAAGCAACCAAGATGTCCTTCCACACCAGCGCCCTTCCCTTAGTGGAAGAGATTTGATGCGATTGCAGAGTTAATCGGCATTGAACTCAACAACCCTACCGGTCAGGCACTTGGCATGGTGCTCAGCCATATCTGCCCTGAAAATTATATGGGATGAGTGACCTCTCCAAGGCTTTTTGGTTTTCCGTGGATCTCCTCAGTGGGATAGTTTTGCTCTCAATCTCAATTTTTCGTTGTCTATCCTTCCTAGAGCTATCAGAAAAAGGCAATGTACTCCACAATCTTTGTAATTACTGTTGTTGCCATAGAAACTAAAAGCCATAGTCACCCCAATGCCTTGCCCTCCAACTTTACTTCATCCTATGCCACTCCTGATGAGGATGCCACCGTATGTGTGTGGGGGTGTGTGTGTAAACTATTAACAGGTAGCCTGAAAGGATACCCAACGAAGTCATGATGGTTTTTGCTGCTGGGGAGAAGGGAGAGAAATTAGGTGGGGAAGAGAAGAAAGAGGAGTTCAGATTTTGCTAAGGTATGTTATTTCTTTTATTTTAAAAAAAGCTTAAAGCAAATATGAAAAAATATTAACACTGATAAATCCTAGATGGCAAAGAGTAATTGTATATATATATATTTTTTTACTTTCTGTGATTTTCAAATTTTACTCCTCCCCATTCCTCATGCATCATTATTCATTTTGATCATGAGGGACTTATCCCAGGATACAGGATGATAGAAAACTAAGAAAGTAATTCATAAAACTGTTACGTCAACAGGTAAAGACATACATACATGACAAAATCATATCAGTAAATGCCCCAAATTATTACATTACACAAAATGCAAAAGTCATAAAAAGCAAAAGCTGTCTTTTTCACATCTGTGTTCCCCTCACACCCATTTGCCCTTCCCTGGAGCCAAATGCTACTGCAATTTTTTTTAGGATACTTCCAAAGATATTTAATGCATTTGCAAGCACATCCTTATATCAATTCTACAAGCAAAAGATAGACTTTTTTCTGCATGTTGCTTTCTTCGCCATACAATATACCTTAAAGATGGTCCCACATCCTATACTACAAAGCTACAGTAATCAAGACAGTATGGTACTGGCACAAAAACAGAAATATAGATCAATGGAACAGGATAAAAGCCCAGAGATAAACCCATGCACATATGGTCACCTTATCTTTGATAAAGGAGGCAAGAATATACAAGGGAGAAAAGACAGCCTTTTCAATAAGTGGTGCTGGGAAAACTGGACAGGTACATGTAAAAGTATGAGATTAGAACACTCCCTAACACCATACACAAAAATAAATTCAAAATGGATTAAAGACCTAAATGTAAGGCCAGACACCATCAAACTCTTAGAGGAAAACATAGGTAGAACACTCCATGACATAAATCACAGCAAGATCCTTTTTGACCCACCTCCTAGAGAAATGGAAATAAAAACAAAAATAAACAAATGGGACCTAATGAAACTTAAAAGCTTTTGCACAGCAAAGGAAACCATAAACAAGACGAAAACACAACCCTCAGAATGGGAGAAAATATTTGCAAATGAAGCAACTGACAAAGGACTAATCTCCAAAATTTACAAGCAGCTCATGCAGCTCAATATCAAAAAAACAAAAAACCCAATCCAAAAATGGGCAGAAGACCTAAATAGACATTTCTCCAAAGAAGGTATACAGATTGCCAACAAACACATGAAAGAATGCTCAACATCATTAATCATTAGAGAAATGCAAATCAAAACTACAATGAGATATCATCTCACACCAGTCAGAATGGCCATCATCAAAAAATCTAGAAACAATAAATGCTGGAGAGGGTGTGGAGAAAAGGGAACCCTCTTGCACTGTTGGTGGAAATGTAAATTGGTACAGCCACTATGGAGAACAGTATGGAGGTTCCTTAAAAAAATAAAAATAGAAGTAGCATATGACCCAGCAATCCCACTACTGGGCATATACCCTGAGAAAACCATAATTCAAAAAGAGTCATGTACCACATTGTTCATTGCAGCTCTATTTACAGTAGCCAGGACATGGAAGCAACCTAAGTGTCCATCACCAGATGAATGGATAAAGATGTGGCACATATATACAATGGAATATTACTCAGCCATAAAAGGAAACGAAATTGAGTTATTTGTAGTGAGGTGGATGGACGTAGAGTCTGTCATACAGAGTGAAGTAAGTTAGAAAGAGAAAAACAAATACCGTATGCTAACACATATATATGGAATCTAAGAAAAAAAAATGTCATGAAGAACCTAGGGGCAAGACAGGAATAAAGACACAGACCTACTAGAGCATGGACTTGAGGATATGGGGAGGGGCAAGGGTAAGCTGTGACAAAGTGAGAGAGTGGCATGGACATATATACAGTACTAAACGTAAAATAGATAGCTAGTGGGAAGCTGTTGCATAGCACAAGGAGATCAGCTCGGTGCTTTGTGACCACCTAGAGGAGAGGGATAGGGAGGGTGGGAGGGAGGGAGACGCAAGAGGGAAGAGACATGGGAACATATGTATATGTATAACTGATTCACTTTGTTATAAAGCAGAAACTAACACACCATTGTAAAGCAATTATACTCCAATAAAGATGTTAAAATTTTAATAAATAAATAAATAAATAAATAAATAAATAAACAAAGATGGTCCCATATCAATATGTATAGAGAGCTCTATTCTTTTATGGCTTCATAGTATTACAATATGTTGATATGTCATTAAGTTATTCAACCCTTTTGGGTGGATATTTACTATTTTGTAGTCTTCTGCTATTAGATATAAAGTGAAATTCAGTTACCTGCACAGAAGTCATTTCAAACATGTTTAACCATATATGTAGAATAAATTCCTAAAAGAGGAATTGCTAGGTATAGGGATATGTACATTTAAAATTTTGATAGCTACTGCCATATTGTTGTTGATAGAAGTTGTACTACTGTATGACAATATACAAAAGCGCTTTTTCCCTACCAAATGGTAAAACAATTAAGTTTGAACTTAATGATTCTGTCAATCTAATAAGTGAAAAAGAGTGATATCTTGTTGTAGTTTTTGTTTGTTTGTTTGTTTTTGCGGTACGCGGGCCTCTCACTGTTGCGGCCTCTCCCGTTGCGGAGCACAGGCTCCGGACGCGCAGGCTCAGCGGCCATGGCTCACGGGCCCAGCCGCTCCGCGGCACGTGGGATCCTCCCGGACCGGGGCACGAACCCGTGTCCCCTGCATCAGCAGGCGGACTCTCAACCACTGCGCCACCAGGGAAGCCCTTGTTGTAGTTTTTAACTGATGATTCTATATCATGACCAAAGTTTCCATAAATTTAGGGACTATTTTAAATTCTTTTTCTGTGTTCTTCTGCCTGTTCACATCTTTGGCCATTTTTCTTTGGGGATGTTATTTTTTTTTTTCTCTTAGATTTGTAGAAACATTTTTTTTTTAACAATTCGGAGTTAACTATTGTCTTTGGGACTTCCCCGGTGGCACGGTGGTTAAGATTCTGCCTGCCAATGCCAGGGACACGGGTTCGAGCCCTGGTCCGGGAAGACCCCACATGCCGCGGAGCAACTAAGCCCATGCACTACAACTGCTAAGCCTGCACTCTAGAGCCTGTGAGCCACAACTGCTGAGCCCATGTGCCACAACTACTGAAGCCCATGTGCCACAACTACTGAAGCCCATGTGCCTAGAGCCCGTGCTCCGCAACGAGAAGCCACCTCAATGAGAAGCCCACGCACCACAACGAAGAGTAGCCCCAGCTCGCCACAGCTAGAGAAAGCCCGCATGCAGCAACGAAGACCCAATGCAGCCAAAAATAAATAAATAAAAATAAATAATAAACTTATTAAAAAAAGGAGTTAACTATTCTCTTCGATTTTTGTTGCAAGTATATTCAAAGTGTGTTGTTCATTTCTTGATCCTTTTATAGTGGTTTTGCCATAAAGATACTTTTGTTTTTAAAAAAATCATTATTTTCTTTCCTGGTTTCTGATTGAGGGCCATATTTAGGCCTTCCCTATGATGAGATTATAAAAAAAAAGTCCTACTTTTTCTCCATGTACTTCCATGATTCCATAGTTTTACATTTAAGTATTGCATCCATTTGGAATTTATTTTGGTGTCAACTGTGATGTATGGCCCAAGCTTCATTTTTTTCAGATAGGTGCCCAAGTCATTCAACATCATTTATTAAATAATCCATCTTTTTTTCCAACTAATTTGAATGCCACCTTTAATATATGTAATATTCCCAGACATATTTGAATTTATTTTTGGACATTCTAGTCCATCCCATTGACCTGCCACACAGCAGAACCATGTTGTTTTAATTATTGTAGCTTTACAATTTGTTTTAATACTTGGTCATGCTAATTACCCTCAGCTTTTTCCTTTTTAGATTTTTCCTAGATAATCTTGCTTTTTATTTTTCAATGAACTTTTTAAAAACTTTGATGCTTTGGAAAAAGTTGTCTCAGTATTTTTATTGGGATGACATTGAATTTATACATTAACTTAGTGAAAATGGATACATTTATGATTTTGAGTTTTCTTATCCAAAAACACTCTACTCTTGGGCTTCCCTGGTGGTGCAGTGGTTAAGAATCCACATGCCAAAGCAGGGGACACGTTCAAGCCCTAGTCTGGGAAGATCCCACATGCCACTGAGCAACTAAGCCCGTGCACCACAACTACTGAGCCTGTGCTCTAAAGCCCATGAGCCACAACAACTGAAGCCTGCATGCCTAGAGCCTGTGTTCTGCAACGAGAAGCCACCGCAATGAGAAGCCTGCACACTGCAACGAAGAGTAGCCCCTGCTTGCTGCAACGAGAGAAGCCTGTGCACAGCAACAAAGACCCAACACAGCCAAAAATAAATAAAATAAAACCATTTAATTAAAAAAACCAGTCTACTCTTTATCTGTATAAGTTCTCTTTTGGCTTCTTCTGTTTTTTTGTTTTTTTGTTTTTTTGGCTGTGTTGGATCTTCGTTGCTGCGCGGGGGCTTTCTCTAGTTGTGGCAAGTGGGGGCTACTCTTTCTTGTGGTGCACGGGCTTCTCATTGTGGTGGCTTCTCTTGTTTCAGAGCACGGGCTCTAGGTGCATGGGCTTCAGTAGTTGCAGCACGTGGGCTCAGTAGTTGCGGCACACAGGCTCTAGAGCATGCAGGCTTCAGTAGTTGCAGCACATGGGCTCAGTAGTTGTGGTGCACAAGCTCGAGGGCATGCAGGCTTCAGTAGTTGTGGCACACGGGCTCAGTAGTTGTGGCTCACAGGCTTAGTTGCTCCACTGCATGTGGGATCTTCCCAGACCAGGGATTGAACCTGTGTCCCCTGAATTGACAGGCGGATTCTTAACCACTGCACCACCAGGGAAGTCCCTTCAGTTTTGTTTTATAGCTTTATTCATATAGGCTTGACATTTCTTGTCACAGATTTTCTGAATTATTTTATCTTTTTTGTTGGAATTACAGTAGGGCTTTTTTTCCTTTCCTATACCTTCTAAGAGATGTAGTTTGCATATATGAAGGCTATTGAATTATCTGACAATTAGAAAATAATACATACAGATTAACCTTATATTTTACTGATGCATTTCTTCACCCTTCTTTCTTGAAGCAGCTGCTTTCTTCTTAGGTCATTTTTCTCTCATGGAAGGACATTATTCAGTGATTATTTAGGGGATGGGCTATGATTGATTTTTTTTTAATCCCTAGTCGTTGCAAGTCTGAAAATTTATTTATTTTGCCCTCAACCTTAATGATAGTTTGATCAGGGAGAGAAGTCTAAGTTCAAAGTTGTTTTTCCACAGTACTTTGATCATACTGCCCATATTCTTCTTGCATCCAATCTTGCTCATGAAATAGTTATTGTCAAATTTATTCTTCTTTTTGTAGACTATCTAAACTTTTTTCTCTTTAGGATTAAAAAAAATCTTTAATGTTCTGAATCTTTACTATAGTGTATTACATGTTTGACTTATATATCCTGCCCACTATTCTGGAAACTCTTTTAGTCTAAGGAGGTATGATGGTGGTGATTTTGCACACACACCCCGGGGACATTTAGCAATATCTGGAGATATTTTTGCTTGTCACAACTGGGAACGGAAGGATTTGCTGCTAAACATCTTATGATCCCCAGGAAAGCCCGTCACAGCGAAGAATTATCCAGCCCAAACTGCCAATAGTGCCATCACTGAGAAACCCTGAAGTATGGGATTTTAGTTCTAGGCCTTGGTCTGGCCAAGTGGGTGAAAAATGGATTTGGCCTTAGCCTCAGGGTAACAGTTTCTGGCTGGGGGGGGATTCAGTCTTGGCTTTGCAACAGTGGTTGTCCTGGCCCTGAGGTGGTGGCAGCCTCTGTTTATTACTATGGTTTATCTCACTCTTTCCTACTTGTACAAATGCCTCATAGTTTTTGGTCCAGGAAGAGGTGCTTTTCTTGTTTTTGAGCATGACTATGTATATAGTAATGTTTTTAAATATCTTTTTCACTATTTCTATGAATTTTCTTTTGAGAGAGAGACTCCAACATGTGACCTTCAAGGTCTTTACACAAAGGTACAAACTCAATAGAATTAATTCCAGCAATACTGAAAGGTAAAAGGAAGCAACAAATCACACATCATCCCAGCAACCAAAAACACTCAATATTAAATTCCACAGAGCTGTTTTTTAAATACATCTTATAAAGTATAAAAACAGCTAGACAGGGCTTCCCTGGTGGCGCAGTGGTTGAGAGTCCACCTGCCGATGCAGGGGACACGGTTCGTGTCCCAGTCCGGGAAGATCCCACATGCCGCGGAGTGGCTAGGCCCGTGAGTCATGGCTGCTGAGCCTGTGCTCCGCAACGGGAGAGGCCACAACAGTGAAAGGCCCGCATACTGCACACACAAAAAAAAGAATACAAAAACATTCAGCACCCAAAATGGTAAAACTCACAATGTCTATTATCCAACAAAAAATTACCATGTGGGACTTCCCTGGCAGTCCAGTGGTTAAGACTCTGCACTTCCACTGCAGGGGGCATGGATTCTATCCCTGGTCAGGGAACTAAGATCCTTCATGCCACGTGGCATGTGCATGGCCAAAAAAATTTTTTTTAATAAATAAAAAAATTAAATTTTTTTTTAATTTTTAAAAATTGTTTTAATTTTTTTAAATTTAAAATTTTTGAATTAAAAAATTAAAACAATTTAAAATTTTTTTAAATTAAAAAAATTTAATTACCATGTCTGCAAAGAAGCTGGAAAATACCAACTATTAAGAGGAAAATAACCATTTGAAATTTTTTTAATAACTTTAAAAAAATTTTTTAATTTATTTATTTTTGGTTGCGTTGGGTCTTCTTTGCTGCGCCCAGGCTTTCTCTAGTTGCGGTGAGCAGGGGGCTACTCTTCGTTGCGGTGAGCGGGCTTCTCATTGCGGTGGCTTCTCTGGTTATGGAGCATGGGCTCTAGGTGCCCGGGCTTCAGTAGCTGTGGCTCGCAGGCGGGCTCTAGAGCGCAGGCTCAGTAGTTGTGGCGCTCAGGCTTAGTTGCTCTGCAGCATGTGGGATCTTCCCGGACCAAGGCTCGAACCTGCATTGGCAGGCGGATTCTTAACCACTGTGCCACCAGGGAAGCCCAACCATTTGAAATTGACTCAGAATTAACATAGATATATAATTAAGAGACTACAACATTAAAATAGACGTTTTAACTGTATTCCATATGTTCAAGAAACTAGAAGAAAAATTAAACATGTTAAATAGAAACACGGAAAATATTAAAAGAGAATCCAAATCAAGCTTCTAGAGAAAGACTAGAAGATGAAACTATCTGAGGTGAAAAATATACTGAATGTGATTAATGGCATATTAGACAATGCAAGCAGAAGAAAACATTAGTAACTTGAAGACGTAGCAACAGACATATTTTAAGCACAGAACATCAGTGAGGTGTAGAACAAAGTCAAGTGGCCTTATACACACATAACTGGAGTACCTGAGGAGAGAAAGGGGTATAGAAAATACATTGGAAGTCAGTGGGGACAGCGCTCGAGCAGCTGGGCCCGGGGTTCCCGCTCCCTCTCCCGCTCCCGCCCCAGCTCCCGCCCCAGCTCCCGCCCCAGCTCCCGCCCCAGCTCCCGCCCGCCGACGCGGACTATGACCCCGACCCCGACGTCGACCCCGACCTCACGCTAACGCCGACCTCGACGTTGACCCCCGCCCCTCGGAAGCTCCTTCTCCTCACCGCTTTCACAGAGCGAGAACTCCGGGCTGCGCGAGGAGAGCCTGCACGGTGAGCTGGGGGGAAAATGGGGGCCCTGGCGGGGGGGGCGCCTACGGGGACGGGGCGCCTGCAGGGGGGCCCTCGGGAGGCTGGGCTCCGCGGGGTGGGGAAAGGGCGGCGTTCGGCCGGGGCCGTGGCTGGTCTGGCCTCCTCGCGGGCGGCCGGTCGGGTCTCCGCCGGGACTCGGGGTCTCCGGCTCCGGGTGGCCGAGGTGCGGACGGCGTTCGGAGCCCGCGCGGTGTCTCGTCTTCCGAGTGCAGCCCTGTGCTGGTGCGGGTGCCGGTGCCGGTGAGCAAACGCCTAGAGTTGCGGGTTGAATTTGTGGACTTGGGTTGTAAACCGCTTGCGGCACCGTCCGGAGTGACTGGGCCTCCCAGGGATTCCGGGCTCAAGTCAGCGCAAGATGAACAGCTTTAAAAACGCGGCATGGGGGTGCGGCCAGCTTTTCATTTAAGTTCATGTTCATTTGTCCTGGAGAGTCGTTCCAAAGCAAAGCTCGAAGTCGACTTGCGGGTTGAAATACCAGGAACCCGTGACCGCTGTGCAGCGCTGCCGAGCAGACACTTGGACCCCTGCGCCCGCCGGTCGTCAGTGTCCAGACCCTTGTCCCGTTTCAGAAAGCCGGGGCTCCGGTGCCGGCCTTGAGACCCACCCCTGGGTCTGGCCTCCTTGGGGCCGCCACCTGGGCCTTGCTCCTTCTCCCTCGTTGAGGAGCCCGAGGGCCCACGAGTTGGAGGAGGGTCCCGTGGTGGTCCGCCTTGTTATTCCTTGAAGCAAAAGTTCAGTAGGCAGCAGGAGCACGCAAGTACGTTTTGGAGAGGATTGTTGAAAACTCTGAAAATGAATTTTTAAGTTTAATTAAGATTTTAAAAATCTTTATATTATCTGAATTTGGGGAGCTGCTCATTTAGTCCTTAAAACAAGATTTTTACGAGACGAGACTTAGTGAAATACATTGTATAATATGTATTTAAAACCACAGTTTAAAAATCCTGTAATCTCTCCTTAAATTTCGACATTGACTATTTTCTTTGAAATAAATTAAGAATATTCTCTGTTTTTTCTCACAAAAGATCCAAGGAGTGTATTATAAACTGCCTTAAAATCACTCCTATTATCAAATCATTTAGTTTCTAACACTGTATATTTTATTTACTGGTTCAGATTTGTGTCTGGAAGAGTTACGAGTGCCCTGAGCAGGCTCTGTCTGAAGCCACAGTCCTTCTCGGATGGGACTGGAACTTGAACCCAGGATCCCCGATTTAGGAGGGGATTCAGACCCACTGTCTTTTAATTAAAACCGCTCGCCTGGAGTCAGGACTTAAACTGAAGCTCAGGTTCTTTTGTCTCGTTGCAGAAAGAATTGAGCGTGCGGCAGAGTGGTGGTAAGCTGAGTTTATTAGCCTCGGACGCTTGTGGGAGATACAAGCTGGCAGGCAAGGGAGCGCAACCCTGAGAACAAAAGGGCTGCATTTTTGTAATCAAAGAACGAGTGGGTAGGGAGAAGACCACCTTCTTCTTCCTGTGTGCCCGATGCACAGTGAGACCAAACAATCCCAAAATGTCGGAGTTTGGAGCAGAGAAAGGTTTATTGCAGGGCCATGCAAGGAGACGGGCGGCTCATGCCTTTAAAACCCTGAACTCCCCGAAAGCTTTCAGCAAAGCCCTTTTATAGGAAAGGTGAGAGAGGGCTGTGGTTAGTTGTTGCAAACTTCTTGGTGTCAGATCCTTTGTTCTTTTTAAATTTGTTTTTATTTATCTTATTTTTGGCTGTGTTGGGTCTTCGTTGCTGCACGCGGACTTTCTCTAGTTGTGGCGAGGGGGGCCTACTCGTCGTTTTGTTGCACGGGCTTCTCATCGCGGTGGCTTCTCGTTGCGGAGCACGGGCTCTAGGTGCGTGGGCTTCAGTAGTTGTGGCACGTGGGCTCTAGAGTGCAGCCTCAGTAGTTGTGGCGCACGGGCTTAGTTGTTCCGCAGCATGTGGGATCTTCCCGGACCAGGGCTCGAACCCCGTGTCCCCTGCATTGGCAGGTGGATTTTTAACCACTGCGCCACCAGGGAAGCCCCAGATCCCTTGTTCTTGAGATTAGGTCACAATGTTCCTGTAAACCTCCACCAAAACAAATGTTATTCTCTGTTCTGACAAGAAAGGGCAAGGTCCTAAGGCTCAGCTTTCACCCTCTGAGGCCCAGGCCCTGGCTAAGAGGGAGTCCCTGGGAGGGCCAGTTACCCTGCATGGGAACGTTCGTCCAGCACCTGGTCTGGTCTTCCCACCAATGCCCAGGCCCGACCAGTGGGTGGCCATGGAGAGGGCGCTGGAGCTCTGCAGGACACAGCCCTCAGCCTGTCCCCAGGACCCCCAGCTCACCTGCCAGTCCTGAGGCTGGAGGGCCCTGGGGGGAAGGCCACGATCCGCCTCTCACCATACTCTGCCTCCAGGACCTCTGTGACTGACTGTTAGCGGTGTGGGACCTCTAACCACCATGCTAAGGGTCACACACTTAACAACTTCATGCCTGCCCCGCCCCTGTTACAGGCTTACATCATTAGCTCCTCCTTGAACACTATATGATCTAACGGGGACTGTCATGGCGCTATTCAAATCGTATGTATTATTAGCAAAAGTGTGGTAACATACTAAAATGTGGTAATTCATCTCAGGTTTCAGTATAATGTCCCCCTTCACCTAGTTTCTTTCTCCTTTCGCCTATTCCTGTCTTGGCTACATGCAGAAATGCTACTCTTCAAGGATCATTAACTCCCTGACTTCATGTAACAAGATTCAAACCCCATGTCTACTGTCTTGTGTTTTAACTGTAAGAACTTGTAGCTTGAGTGTGCCTGGTGCTTGGATGCACCTGGTCTTCCTTCAAGGTAGTGTAGATTGTTGCTAAGTTACTGGATTCTTTTCTTGAGTGCTCATTAGCTTACAGCAGTCTCCCAAACTCCCTTAAAATTCCCTCTTTGTCTTTAATCCTCTGGTGGGATTTCTAAACTATTTAATTATCCTGCTGTATCCCTATTTCATTTTTACTGCTGAATAATACTCCCTTATGCAACTATACTATAATACATTTATCCATTGTTGTGTCAATAGATAATTTGGTTGTTTTCCTGTTTGGGGCCATTGCAGATAGTGAGTCTATGAGCACTCATGGGCATATCTCTAAATATATATATATATATGGATATATATATATTATAAATATAAGCACTATATATATAGTGTTTATATATTTTTAAAAATATGACTAGAAGATGCGATGGTCAATGAATATAGATTTCTGAGAAGATCTTGAAATGGACTTGTTTTTCTGGACTTTTCTTGAAGTTACGATTGATTTTCTTTTGTCTGATTTTATCTCAGGCTTTCCTTTTCCAAGGTGCATGCATACCACCAACACTACTCTTCAGCCTATCGGTCATGGTTAGCATCACATGTTGGCTTTTGAAAGGAAAAGTGAGAAAAGAGAGGTTTGATTGCGTTTTTGTTCAAATTTGGAAGTGAGGCTATGAGAAAGGGAGAATATTTGATGAGGGAACCATACAAGAATGCAGAGGCAAGGAAAAGTGACAGTAAATTAAAGAGGACACAAAGGTACATGTGAAAAAGGAACTTCCTGTATGATTAAATGTGAGTTCATAATTAGAAAGGGAAAGAAGAGACTTGAATATGGACACAAGAAAGGATGTGAAAACAGAAATTGCTGGTCAAACAGCCTTCTGCACCAACTTGTAGTGGGTCTGCTAGGCCAGAGCATCTATGTTGAATGCAGGATATTCAAGATGGGCAGAGGGAAAGAGGGGCAATGACCCACCAACTGTATCTGTAGGAATTAATGTCAGGCATATGCAACTCTGAGGGTACCTCTCTTTTCCCAGATCCTAAAATAATATCTCCCTTTCCTCCTTCCCCACCTCCTCCCACCTCAGCAAACATTAAAATCCTTGATGATTCTACTGTGGCCAGCTCTCACACGATTGTCCTTCACCCGCCAGGAATTATGCACTTTGGCAAACACTGCACAGCAGAATCGTTCCACGCTGACTGCACAGACATATACATGGAGGGCCCCCTGCTTGTGTACTGCAACAAATTTGGAGGCATATTTTATCTCATGCCTCTGTGTACAGAAATGATGGACTGGTAACTTCCTAATATAGCAATCAATAGAAGCCCTCAAGGTGGCAAGATCTGTTTTCTCTTTTTCACATCCAGGGGCTTGATGGGTCTCATCATGCAGGCCAAAAAATACCCTCCCTCAGTGTATGCAAATGCAGAAACACACTTGGGTAAAGCATTGTGTCATCTCTGTTGAGAACATCTTAAATTCAACGCGCGTGGACTTAGTAAAGTTGAGCTTTTCCTGGTACTGAAGGTGGTGAGTGCTATCAAATAAAGCAGCAGCTGAAGCCTTTATGTTACCTTCATTTTGTACACGAACCTGAAATTTCTGTAGACTTAATGAATTGGAATCATTAATATTTGTAAGAGTCTGAATCCTCCCTTTGGGGAATGCCAGTGCTTCCTGAGAATTCATGACATTAGTACATGTTCTGTGTCTGTGGCACAAAGAGGAGCACAGGTAAGCAAATCATATACCAGAGGCCTCTAGCATCCGTGATTTCACAAAAATCAAAAAGAGATCTCCCTGGTGCATCTCATCTAAATAGCCTTTGAAAGTTGAAGGCAGATACAATCCTACTCCATGCCTGTCATAATTATAGTCTTTGTTCTCAGTCTCAGCCTTGACCACTCCCCCTCCGGAATTCAGCAGAGCACATATTGCATGCACAATGCTTTCATTCTGTTTCTTCTGCAGTTTAGGGTTCATTCCACTCCTTTGCTCATTCCCAGGGGTGACTTTTCCTGCATTTAAAACATACTCAGCAAAGTTCATTTCCAAATTAATTTTTTAAAAATAAATTTATGAATTTTATTTTTGGCCACATTGAGTGTTTGTTGCTGCGTGCGGGCTTTCTCTAGTTGTGGCGAGCGGGGGCTACTCTTTGTTGCAGTATGTAGGCTTCTCATTGAGCTGGTTTCTCTTGTTGCAGAGCACAGGCTCTAGGCGCGCGGTCTTCAGTAGTTGTGGCTCACGGGTTCTTGAACGCAGGCTCAGTAGTTGTGGCATGGGCTCAGTAGTTGTGGCTCACGGGCTCTAGAGCGCAGGCTCAGTAGTTGTGGCGCACGGGCTTAGTTGCTCTGCGGCATGTGGGATCTTCCCGGACCAGGGCTCGAACCCGTGTCCCCTGCATTGGCAGGTGGATTCTTTTTTTGTTGTTTTTTTTTTTTTGCGGTATGCGGGCCTCTCACTGTGTGGCCTCTCCCGTTGCGGAGCACAGGCTCCGGACGCGCAGGCTCAGCGGCCATGGCTCACGGGCCCAGCCGCTCCGCGGCATGTGGGATCTTCCCGGACCGGGGCACGAACCCGTGTCCCCTGCATTGGCAGGCGGACTCTCAACCACTGCGCCACCAGGGAAGCCCCGAGCTTCGCTCTTTTTACCTTAGACAATACAGACCCACCTCTCAGAGTTGCTGGGAAGATTGAATGAACTAACTGTGAACACACCGGCATGTGGTAGGGACATGTGGATGTTAGTGCTCCTTGCACCTTGAATTCAGACTTAAATTTGAACAACTTCTTTTTAATAAGCTGAAAATTAAAACTCAGCTAAAATATATAATACATGATGAATGCGCGCAAAAAATACTTTATAAGGTGATTCCACTTGCACCCTGTCAAGTGTGAAGAGATTCACTCAGAAATTCACTTTAAAAAGAAGTACTCAGGGCTTCCCTGGTGGCGCAGTGGTTGAGAGTCCACCTGCCGATGCAGGGGACACGGGTTCGTGCCCTGGTCAGGGAAGATCCCACATGCCGCGGAGCGGCTGGGCCCGTGAGCCATGGCTGCTGAGCCTGCGCATCCGGAGCCTGTGCTCCGCAACGGGAGAGGCCACAACAGTGAGAGGCCCGTGTACCGCAAAAAAAAAAAAAAAAAAAGTACTCATTTTAAAAATGAGTTTCAAAAAGCCAAAGCAAATGAACTTGATTTGTGGTACAACTGGATTGAAGGTGATTGAGGCTTTAACTTCTGAACTACTTCAGGAAGAAGAAAATAATTCCAAGATAATACCAGATTTGAAAGAGCAGTGGTTGGAAGTCGAACAAAAAGGACCAAGCTTATAAGGGAGCACAAGCAGTTGAGTTTGAAATAAATTCTCCCTTCCCTAGCCCTGTCTTTCCTCTGAGCTCACATGCTTCCTTTTATTCTGAGGTTCCGAAACAAAACATGGTCAGTTTCATCACCAGCTAAAAGAAATTCTGAATTCTCTCTGAAACAAAAACTGACTTTACCCAACCAATGATTTCTGCATGTGCTGTACCTGTTAAAGATGAAGAAATAATCTCAGAGGATTTTTAGGGCAGTGAAACCACTCTGTATGATACTGTGATGGTGGACACATGTCATTGTACATTTGTTCAGACCCATAGACTGTTCAACTCCAAGAGTGAACCCTAATGTAAACTATGGACCTTGGATGATGATAATGTGTCAGTGTAGGTTCATCGATTGTAAGAAATGTACCATTGTGGTGCAGAAAATCCATAGTGGGAAGAGGTTGTATGTGTGTGGTGACAGGACATACTCTCTGTATTTTCTGCTCAATTTTGTTATGAATCTAAAACTGCTCTAAAAAATAAGGTGTATTCATTTAAAAATAAATAAGATAAAAGTGAGGCACATATGAAAAAATAATGATAATGAAACTGAATGACTTTACCTAACAAATGCACTTCCTTTGTGTGCTCTACCCGTTAAAGGTCAAAAAACCACCTCGGTGGTACAGTGCTCCACAGCAGAACTTCCTCTTGTTGACGGAGGTGCTAAATGTATTACAGTCTTCTGACATCATATCTTCATTCATTCTGGTATCTTTAAGCTCTGTATGAATCACCTGGGGATCTGGTTAGACCTGCAGGTTCTGACTCAGTAGTTTTGGAATTGGGCCTGAGAGTCTGCATTTCTGACAAGCTCCCAAGCGAGGCTTGGAGAATTTAGAGGACATTGGGCAAACATGCATCCTCTTCCTTGCCTAGACTACTGCCTTTGCTGCATGCTTTTGCTGCATGCCCAGAGATTCACCATTAAAGAAGAGTTGTTTTGGATCTTGAACTCATTTCTCTGTTCAGTATGGTTCTCCTTTCTCTAAGTCTCATTAGTGCTTTGCTTGAGGTTCTGATGGAACTTACCTCATTTTTTTGCTATACTTACCAGTATATGTGTCTCTTTTTTTAAAGATTTATTTATTATTTATTTTATTTATTTTTAGCTGCGTTGGGTCCCAGGTGTGGCATGCGGGATCCTTGTTGAAGCATGCGGGATCTTCCGTTGTGGCATGCGAGCTCTTCCTTGTGGGCATGGGCTTCAGGGCGCGTGGGCTCTATAGCTGTGGAGTACGGGTTCCAGAGCACGTGGGCTCTGTAGTTTGCGACATGCAGGGTCTCTAGTTGAGGCACGCAAGCTCAGTAGTTTTGGTGCGCGGTCTTAGTTGCCAGACCAGCTATCGAACCCGCGTCCCCTACGTTGTAAGGTGGATTCTTTACCACTGGACCACCAGGGAAGTCCCTCAGTATATATGTCTTATTCCCCCACCCTGCCCCTCTCCACATATACCATCCCTAACCCTAGATTAGGACCCTCTATAGAACGTTCTCATAGATTCCTGTGCTTTTCGTTAATAACCCATATAAAAACTAATTAAATAAATATTTATATAATTGTTTTCATGGGTATCTTCCCTACCAAACCAAAAGCTCCGTGAGGCCAGGTACTATGTCTATATTGTACAACACTGTATCCCCGTCATTGCCGCAGTATCTGCCACATAGTAGGTTCTCAATAAATATTTAGTGAATAAATGAAGGAACTGTAAGGTTCATGGAAAGAGAAACTTTGTATCCCCTGAGGAAGACAGCATAGAGCCCTGCACATTATGATTTAGTAAATAATTATTGACTTCATGACAATAATCTTAGAAATGTTCAACAACCATTTTCTCATTCACTCACTTCATTCAACAGCAATCTATTGAATAGCTACTGTATGCCAAGCCTGATTGTCATCAAAGATCTAACAGTATTCAGAGAACACAAAGGCAAAAACGATTCACTTCTTCAAGATGGATTTCTCTATCCTTGATTTAAGATCCATTGTGTTTCAGACCAACAGGTTCCCAAAGCCATAGTTTATGCCTCTATGAAGGGTTTTAGTTAAGGAAGAGACATGTTCCAATCTACACTTTAAAGTGTCATATTATTAACACAGGGTGGAGGGAAGATGTGGGGAAGGAAAACTTAAAGCAAAGGAGGGTCATTGCAGCCATACAGTTGAGAGATGGTGGTCTAAACTAGACTAGTAGCAGTGGAGAAGAAGGCACTTGAGCACATCTGGGAGATACTTAGGGAATAAAACGAACAGGACAGCAACAAAAACAACAAATAGACAAATGGGACTATACCAAACTTTAAAACTTTTGTGTATCAAAGGACGCAGTCAACAGAGTGAAAAGACAACATACAGACTGGGAGAAAATGTTTGCAAATCATATATCTGATAAGGGGTTAATATCCAGAATATATAGAGAACTTCAACAACTTAAAAAAATCAGATAACCTGATTCAAAATGGGCAAAGGACTTGAATGGACATTTCTCCAAAGATGATATACAAATGGCCAACAAGGGTATTAGAAGATGTTCCATATCACTAACCATCAGAGCATCAGAGAAATGCAAATCAAAACCACAGTGCGGTACTTTCTCACACCCATTAGGATGATACTGTCAGAAAAAAAAACAAAACAAAATAACTAGTGTTGATGAGGATGCGGAGAAACTGGAACCCTTGTGCATTGTTTGTGAGATTGTAAAATGGTACAGTCCCATGAAAAAGAGTATAGAGGTTCCCCAAAAAGTTAAAACCATCATGTGATCCAGCAATCCCATTTCTGGGTATATACCCAAAAGAATTGAAAACAAGATCTTGAAGAGGTATTTACACACTCATGTTCATAGCAGCACTGTTTACGATAGCTGGGAGGTAGAAGTGGACACCCAAGTGTCCATCAACAGATGAATGAATAAAGAAAATGTGGTAAATACATACAATGGAATATTATCCAGCTTTAAAAAGGAAGAAAATCCTGTCACATGCTCCAACATGATGAACCTTGATGACATTATGCTAAGTGAAATAAGCCATTCACAAAAAGACAAATACTGTGTGACTCCACTTATACGAGGTACCTAGAGTAGCCAAATTCAGAGAGACAGAAATAGAATAGTGGCTGCCAGGGGCTGGGGGAGGGAGGAATGAGGAGTAGTTGCTCAATGGGTATAGAGTTTCAGTTCTACAAAATGAAAAAGCTGTGGTCTATTTCACAACAATGTGAGTATACTTAACACTACTGAACTGTACAGTTTAAAACAGTAAATTTTATGTGTTTTTATTTTTAACACAGTTTTAAAAATGAACAGTTAAAAATGAGAGTTATATCAAGGAAGCCCAGGGATGTGGGTGTTTCAAGGTGGGGTGTCAAGTGCCTGGTAAGGAGCACAGCAATGTAATGACACTGGTAAACTGTATAGAGAAAACTGTACATCATCAGTGACCTTGAAGAGGCTAGTTCAGAAGAAGGTAGTGGGTGTCAGGATATCATGGTGGGTAAATTCTCAGAGTCTGTAGGTAAATGAAGGCCAGAGCATTCACAGTCACATACACTTGTCTAACAGAATTCCCTTTTGTGAAAAGTTGTATTTGTGACCGTCTTGTGTACTAAAGGATGCTTGAAGATTATTTAGAAAACGTCCCATTAAAAAAAGTAAATAAATAAAACAATAGGGAATTCCCTGACGGTCCAGTGGTTGGGACTGCACACTTTCACTTCGGAGGGCCAGAGTTCAATCCCTGATGGGGAACTAGGATCCCTCAAGCTGTCTGGCGCGGCCAAATAAAAAAAGTGTAGTGGAGCTACTAGGGGGAAAAAAAGTCCCGTTTGAAACATCTAGCCTTCAAAGCATTAAAGTTTTTTCCCATGTATTGGAACCTTTAGTTTAAACAGATTTCATGTTAGTTCATTGGTAAAGTAACTATACTCAAACTGGAAGCTCTCTTCCATGCGTAAAAGGTCTTGAGTCTTGTTTGTCAAAGGAATGTCAGCAGACTATATCACCATCTCTTATCACTTTAGGCTTAAAGAGACATTAATAATTTGGTGATAGGTGACATTTTTTCTAAAAATAAAGAGAGATTTTGTTTCATTAAAATATAAACCAAGGGCTTCCCTGGTGGCGCAGTGGTTGAGAGTCCGCCTGCCGATGCAGGGGACACGGGTTCATGCCCCGGTCTGGGAGGATCTCGCGTGCCGTAGAGCGGTTGGGCCCGTGAGCCATGGCCATTGAGCCTGCGTGTCCGGAGCCTGTGCTCCGCAACGGGAGAGACCACAACAGTGAGAGGCCCACATACTGCAAAAAACAAAACAAAACAAACAAAAAAAAATATAAACCAAGAAATTTGAAAAACTAGATGGATTGGAGAGATTTTTAAAGCACATACAGGGAAACTCCGGTGCCCCAAGCATTGCCCTGGCCCTGTTTCCACACTATACTTCTGCAAAGCAGCTCAATGCAGGAAACAAGGATCTAACCTTAGGGAAAAGAAAAACAAAACAAAACAAAACCCGAAAAAAACCTGGATACACATGAAGGGAGAGTCTGGGAGTGAGCCTAGAGAGGCCCCAGTCAGGATCCCAGGGCAGAGGGCTCAGGGGGCATATGTCCTGAGGATACAAAGTTGATGTCAATCGATAGTATACTTAATGTATTAGATTAACAGCAACAACAGGAAGTTTCCTTGTATGAGGCAGAGAATTTGGAGATAAATTAATTAGAAAAATATACAATTAAACAAAGAGTAAGATGATTATACATCCTGAGCAAAGCAGAAAATCGTACAAGAGATGAAATGCACACATAGGGTTAGCACGGTGGTGAAAAGAGTCAGAATGTTTTTACACCGAATATTTTTCCAACCCAAAGTGCTGATATAGGCATATTGGCAGGATATGGGGAGGGGAGGATAGGGAGGGAAGGTAACTGAACTAAATTTTCAGGGAGTAAAGAGATAATACCCATTCGAAACCCAAAACTGCACCTACAGAAAGGTGTATCCAAAGGAAACATTAAAGTTATTGTTTCTGGGGAGCAGGAAGAGGGGTGGGACAGGAGACTGCCGATTTTATTATAAGGCTTGTAGAACTATTTGACTTTCAATACCATGTACTTGTGCAACTTTGAGTTTTTAATTTTATAAAAATTCTTACAATAATCTGGAAAGTAGTAGACAACGTGTGTGTCTCCTATTTCAGAGCATTTTCCCCCATATAAGCTGAGTCTCTGATACAATCTGTGTTTTATAGTTCCAGATTCTTGGCACTCTTGTGAATGTAAAACACCGCAGGATCTACAGTCAAATAATAATAAAAATCCCATCCTGACCTCTCCCTGCACATCCTAACTTTTGAGTTTTGGGGATCTGGCATTCATTTTCTCCAGAGCAACTGGTGAAACTGCAGTGCTTGGCTCTGAAAATTACAGACCTGGGTGGGGAAAGAAAAATCAGCAAGATAAGCAGATAATGTCTTCCCGTCCCTTAAGAGCTGCAAAAAAAGCAGATAACACTCAGCTTGGGAAAGCTGTCTTTCTAAATGCTATTCTGGCAAAGGAGAATTGTATAAACACCTGGAATTCAGAGACTGTTGGTGTGTCCTGTGAAAGTGATCACTAACTGCTAAAAAGTCTGTTATCCTGATTGGTTAACTAAGTGATGTACAGCTCTGATAATATTTAAATTGACACCTTGGGGGCTTCCCTGGTGGCACAGTGGTTAAGAATCCGCCTGCCAATGTAGGGGACATGGTTTCGAGCCCTGGCCCAGGAAGATCCCACATGCCATGGAGCAACTAAGCCCATGTGCCACAACTACTGAGCCTGAGCTCTAGAGCCCACAAGCCACAACTACTGAGTCGATGTGCCACAACTACTGAAGCCCACGTGCCTAGAGCCCGTGCTCCACAACAAGAGAAGCCACGACAATGAGAAGCCTGCGCACCACAATGAAGAGTAGCCCCTGCTCACTGCAACTAGAGGAAGCCTGCACCCAGCAACAAAGACCCAACACAGCCATAAATAAATAAATATTTTTTAAAATAATAAATAAATAAATAAATTGACACCTTTTTCCTGGAAGGGGTATACACTTACAAATTTGCTTTTTCGAGCCAGAAGGAGGAAGAGTTCTTTCCTGTCTCCCACATGCATGGAGATAATAAAACTTACATTTCTGCTCAGTTTCTTAAGAGTTTGAGAGTTTATGTTTCATTTAAATGAACATTTCTTACCCAGGAAGCGCTGGTGACCTTCCCTACTGGTGTGACACCCAGAACTCACCCATCCCCAAGAAACTATGGGGACTCAGTTCCCCTTGTGCCAGCCAGCATGCACCCGACAGCAGTAGCTCTTTCATTCTTTCCCATGACCTCTATTACCTTTTTTTTGAAGAGTATGTTTACAAAACTTCTTCGTTGTGCAGAAAGCAGAATGGGGTTACAACCTCAGTGTAACTGGTAACCACGGATAGTTATGAGTCATCCATCAGTCACAGCTATTCACACTACAGCAAGACTCTTGCATGAAAACCTGACAACCCTTAACAGTTTCGCTGGGGAGAAGTCCCCAAGCTTAGTGGTGGATTTCCAAGAGGGACTAAATGGAAGAAAGCAGAATGTCACGGGAACTATGCTATTTGGGTGGGTGGGTAGGTGTTCTGGGGTTTGTATCACAGGCACTTTTTAAAAAAACAACTACCAACTCCGTAGGAGCAGTCCAATAAATCCTGAACTGAGTCCTAACACTTTCTGTTCTCAGACCCCAGGGAACATCCTCAGCCTACCTTTCAGCACCCCCCTTGCTCCCTGGCTCAGGCTCTGCCTTAGAGCAGGGGTCCCCAACCCGGTCCAGGGCCTGTTAGGAACCTGGCCGCAGGACTGGAAGTGAGCAGCGGGCTAGCCAGCAAAGGAATTCATCTGCTGCTCCCCATTGCTCGCATTACCGCCTGAACCATTCCTCACCCCCGCCCCCATCTTTGGAAAAATTGTCTTCCAAGAAACCAGTCCTTGGTGCCAAAAAGGTTGGGGGCAACTGCCCTAGAGGATTCGTTTTCTAGCCCCCCAACCCACCATGAGCAGATGGGAGAAGAAATCTCCACCTTCCCACCCCATCCAAAGCTGGTATCTACAAAGACTTCAAAGACAGCAACTCACAGGCAATCATTTGGAACACAACCCATGGTAAAATGATCTCAGGGACCTAGTCATACCCAAGACACAAAACTTACCTACCTAGCTTGGGTCCCAGAACCTTGGCTCATGGTGTGGCTGTTTCCTTGAAAATCTTTTGTGTTTTGTGAAAATCTTTCATAAAATGTTTTATGAAAGATTTTATGAACCACGAGAAAAGTCTATTACCTTGGTGTTTCGATGGATTGGGTTTTCAACTTCAACACTAAGAGGGAACCCCGCAGACCTCAGAACCTCAAAGGTCGGTGCCAAAGTGTCATTTTGGCAGAGCCGAATAGAAGGAGGTGACAAATGTATCCCCCTGCCGGTGGCACTTGGTATTTTACTGTACTGAGGTCGTTTTCATTATATCTTTCCTCCTTGCAGATTATGAGACCCTACCTGGGAGTACGGTGTGAGTTGTCCGTACATCTGTAGCGCAGCGAGTGCCTCTGCAGCTCCTATTACCCGCCTATGCTTACTCTCAGAACCTGGAGCAGGAGGGACGTCCAGGAACTCGGGAGATCTGCGCCTGACTGAGGGCCCGTGGACCTGTCTGTCCAAAGTGCTCTTTGCTTCTCCCGCCAGGCTGCCGCAGCCCCACCTCCATCACTCAGATGTCCCCTCCTTTCTGAGTATTCAGTGCTTCCCGGTGCAAGCAAGTGGTGACATCTGATCTGGATCCCTCTGGTCGGGTCCCAACCCGTCCTCTGCCCGGGTCGCCCCGCCCTTAGAGCCGCCACGCTGGCCTTTCTGGGAAAGTCTTTGCGGAGTTGGAGCTAGGAAGCGACCACGCGAGGGGCAGGAGAGGGGCGGGCGGGGCAGCGCCCGACGCACCCCGTCCACGTCCTCCTAGATCCGGCGCGGATGAGACCCCGGAGGTCTGGGGAGAGGCGCGTCTTTGAGGATCTGACCTAGGAGGTGGCAGAGCCTCCCTACCAGCTCGCGCGTCCTCCATGCGGGTGTCTTGGTAGAGGCACCAGCGCGCTCCAGCCTCCCGCCCGTGTCTGCTCCTTGTGTCCGGCTGGGGGGCGCCACCCGGCCGCGTCGCCACGGAGGTGGGGGCACCGAGCGACAACAGCAACTACTCAGCCCGGAGATCCACGCCCAGAAGGACGACAGCGATGGTTCTCGCGGGTGGACCCCGGTGCCTCCCCACATCCCCACACCCTCCCACCTCCGGCTCTTGCGCCCACGGGAAGACGCCTCAATCCCTGCGCTGTCCGGGGGGCGGGGTGCTTCCAGACGGTGGGTGCCTGTTTGATTTGCCAGATGCGCCCAGGTTCCCCACCGGGAGAAGGAGGTGAGTGTGAGCGATGGGGCGAGAAGGAGGTAGGAAATCGAGCCTCTGCTTCTGCAAAAGTACACTTTTCCGCTCTTTTTTAATTTATTTATTTTATTTATTTTTGGCTGCATGTGGTCTTTGTTGCTGCCCAGGGGCTTTTTCTAGTTGCGGCGAGCAGGGACTACTCTTCGTTTCAGGGCGCGGGCTTCTCATTGGGGTGGCTTCTCTTGTTGCGGAGCACGGGCTCCAGACGCGCGGGCTTCAGTAGTTGTGGCTCACGGGCTCCAGACGCGCGGGCTCAGGAGTGGTGCCGCAGGAGCTTAGTTGCTCCCCGGCATATGGGATTTTCCCGGGACAAGGATCGAACCCGCGTCCACTGCATGGGCAGGCAGATTCTTAAAGACCACGCCCTTTCCTTCCTTCCTTCCTCCCTCCCTGCCTCCCTCCCTCCTTTCCTTCCCTCCTTTCTTATTGATGAAATTCTTAAAGTGTACGTGTTGTCTAAGGCAGACTTTCTTAGCTCCCCCAAAGCGCTGGAATTTGACTGCAGATGGTGACAGGTGCAGGTGTTTTTGCGGTTCAGAGGAAACAAAATCAAGCACTATTTTCTGGGCGCTGGCGATGTGCCAGGCTTATGCGCCACGGCCCGGCCCAGACACTCCAACAGGCCCAAGAAGGCGAAGGGCGAGGGAAGCAGGCTGCAAAGAGAGGTAATGGGGGGACTTACTTGGTGGTCCAGTCGTTAAGACTCTGCTCTTCCAATGCAGGGGACGAGGATTCCATCCCTGGTTGGGGAACTAAGAGAGATGTAATGGGAGCCCACACTTCCTGGGAGAGTAAGCAGCACCGTGGGGGCTCCTGGGTGGTTTAGTACAATCCCAGCTCCAACCTGGGCTCTCACCTGGCGCCCTGCGGCCACTCCGCCTTGAAATCTCGGAGAACAGATGTTATTGCATTTCACCACTGCCAGCTCTCCGGCCAAGAACCCTTGTTTCCTAAACACACTGAGGCCAGGTGTCCGCCATGCCTTGGGTGAATTTGCAAATGTTAACTAACTGGCTTACTCACCTGTCCCCTGTTCCCCTAAGTGACCTGTTGAAGTACAGATCCATCAGTTGGGACAGGGAATATTAATCAGATGAAAGGAAGGGAACTAATTGATTATTCATATGCTACGAACCAGGTGCTTAAGATCCATTCTTTTATGTAATCCTCACACTCTACTCTTAAGAGAAAAACATTTACTTTCTAAATTAAGTCTCTAAAAACGAAACATAACATACAGAAAAGTGCATAAATCGAAGGTTTGATGAAAGTGAACACATCCAGACCAAAAATTAGATGCTCTCTTAGGGTCCCTCCTCATCACTATCCACTCCCTTCTCCCTACAAGTACTGTAAACAGTATCCCGACTCTGAATACCTTAGGCTAGTTTGCCTAGTTTTGAACCTATACAAACGGAATCATTCACTATACAATACATGGTGTTAGGTCCAGCTCCTTTCACTGAGTGTTATGTAAGTTACCTCCATATTGTTGTATGTAGCAGTAGTTTATTCACTTTCATTGGTGTATCATCATCTCCTGTATGAGGATGGAACAATTTATCCATCTTCTATGGACGTTGGGGTTATTTGCACTTGGGAGCTGTGATTGAAAATGTTTTCTTTCATTGTATAGTACATGGGTTTTGGCTCACATCAGTATGTACTTCTGTTGACTCTGTACCTAGGAGTTGCTGGCTATTTTAGTGGGTACTGCTTAACACTTTTGGGGATACTGCCAAATACATTTTCTTAGGTGGTTGTAGTGATTCGCATTCCCACCTGCAATGTATAAGAGTTCCAGTTACTCCACATTCTCACAAACACTTGATTTTTCTCAGTGTTTTTAATCTTAGCCATTCTAATGTCTATAGTGGCATCTCATAATACTTTTACTTTCCACTTCCCAGATGACTAGTGGGGTTGAGCATCTTTTCATATACTTACTGGCCTCTTTTATGACATGCCTGTTCAAGTAGTTTGCTCAAGTAATCTGGATTATTTGCATTTTCATATACACTTTAGAAATAACTTATCAGTCTGTCCCCCAAAAGGCTCAGGTTTGATTAGCATTTCATGGAACCTATATGGCAGTTTGGAGAGAATGTACATCCCCAATTTAAGATTGAGTCATCCAATCCATGACATGGTAATATCTCTCATTTATGTAGGTTTTATTTTTCTCTCAATAATATTTTATAGTTTTCTATGTAGAATCCTTCAACATCTTTCACATGATTTGTTCCTAAGTATTTGATGTAGTTTTTGTTATTGTAAATGGCATCATCTTTTACATTTTAATTTCCTAATTGTTACAGGTATACAGAAATACAATTAATTTTTGTAAATTGACCTTGTATCTAAATTCACTTATTATTTCTAAGAGTTTATCTGTAAATGTTTTCTCTACACATGTACATGTATACATGTACAGTACTGTTGTGTGAATAATTTGAAAGTTTTATTTCTTGATTTTCAATCTTTCTGCTTTTCATTTCATTTTCTTGCCTTATTGTACTAGCTTGAACCTCTAGTACAGAAGAGAATTAGTAATAGCAAGTATTGTTTTACTTTTTTTTTTTTTTTTTTTTGGCTGTGCTGGGTCTTTGTTGCTGCACGCAGGCTTTCTCTAGTTGCAGCAAGTGGGGGCTACTCTTCGTTGCAGTGCACGGGCTTCTCATTGTGGTGGCTTCTCTTGTTGCAGAGCATGGGCTCTAGGTGCGTGGGCTTCAGTAGTTGTGGCGCACAGGCTCAGTAGTAGTGGCTCGCGGGCTCTAGAGCACAGGCTCAGTAGTTGTAGCGCACGGGCTTAGTTGCTCCATGGTATGTGGGATCTTCCCGGACCAGGGATTGAACCTGTATCCCCTGCGTTGGCAGGAGGATTCTTAACCACTGTGCCATCAGGGACGTCCCGTGTCTCATTCTTAATCTCAGGGGGATCATTAAATATCATTTAGGCTGTAGCCTTTATGTAGATAATCTTTATCAGACTAATGAAGTCTCCTAATTTTAGTTTACTGGAATTTTTTATCATGAGTTGTTTAATTTTATCAAATGTTTTCCCTGCATCTATTGAAATAATCATATTATTTTTCTTCTTCGTGCTGTTAATGTGATATATGGAAATGTGATACAGGCTACACATATCAGAGTTATCTCTGGGAATTTTGATGGGTTATTAAGAATGGTCCTCTCTCTTCTCTTCTGTGATTATGAGCTATAACAACTATGTGGGAATTCCCTGGTGGTCCAGTGGTTAGGACACCTTACTTTCACTGCTGAGGGCCAGGGTTCGATCCCTGGTTGGGGAACTAAGATCCCACAAACCATGGGCAAAAAAACAAACAAACTTGGAAGTCTGGAGCTTCTGGGCACTATCTTTCCCACCACATGAAAAGAGCTTGCCAGAAATTAAGCCCAACCCAGAGGAAATTAAAACCAAGATATGACACGGGGGATGACAGAGAAATAAAAGCCCTCACACAGAAAAGAATATTGATGACAGCATTTGAGCCCTCGTTCTAACGATGTCAGACCTTTCCCTGCATTGACAAGATATATGAACCAATGAATTTTCTTTTTCTTTTTTTTGCTTAAAGTACTATGAGTCGATCTTATTTATATTCATCACATACATCTTGCTTAGAAGATTTGCCCAAGCAAATTGCAAAAATCATGTCATACTCTTGAACATAAACTGTACTTCCATCATAGTTGAGTGACGGGAATGGACATGGGCCTGGGACAGGGCACTACAGCTGAAACATGCAGTTCTAGGCAGCCTTATTCAAACAGCATGGGAGAGAGGATATAAAAACCAGCACAGATCAGCATCCAGGTACACCAACACTAACGTTTATATTCACACACCTGTTAGTTCCTACTTTACCACACAATTCATTTTCCAAAATATAAAGAACTTCAGCCCATTATCCTGGCCTTTGGAATGGGTACAGAGAGAATTATCCAACCTGTCTTCCTAATCACAGATGAAAATTATTCTAGGAATTTTGGGAACATGACAGATGTAAGGAACAAGAGAGCTAATGAAACATGCAAACTTTCCTAGAGCAAAGGGGGAGATTCACAACTCGGGGGACAATCAAGTCCTTCTTTTATATGGAGACTTCATTGTCTTTGCTATGATCCCTAGCTGAACAGACACCCCAGGAGTTCTTAGCTCAGAACTCTGCACGGAACAGGAGCAGCCCCAGCATCCGTCTGGGCCCTGTCTAAGACACTGGTTTAATGAAGCCATAATCCATGCATTTGATGAGACATTCCCGAGCTGTCTGAACCACTGCTGCCCTCTTCTCGTCCGGCTCTTGTTTGCCCACCACAGTCAGGATCTCCAGCAACTCACTCTCCACCAGCTTCTTGGCCAGCTCAGCATCAGCCGCCAGCAGGTTGTAGGCAATGACCAGGCCCCGGTGTTGAACTGACAGCCGGTCATGCAAGCAAAGCCGCTGTAGGATCTCCAACCACTGAGTCGTCTGAAAGTGGAGAAGTGAATAAGGAAGGATTGGAGGAATCAGTGGGGGGACGGAGAAAGGAGATTTTGGACAAGATAAACAGAAGGCCTTGGCCAGGCCCAGATCCTGAGCTCTGAAAGGGCAAGCATACGTCTGGTTATCTGTATGGGACTGGGCATATGCCCACTTGAGCCCCTTGGGACTAGCTGGGTGATGCCCATCTCCTTACCAGGACCAGGGCAGGGATTGAAGAACTAGAAGGAGCTTGAAATAATCCAATCCTTTTCATTTTATAAGTGGAGGAATTGGGGTTCAGGGAGAGGAAGTAACTTCGCTATGGTCACACATCTGGAAATAGTAAAGAATAAACATCCACACATCCATTTAATTTTTAAGCATCTTGAGAAGCAAAGGGACAGGCCCACTGCATGCCTGAGTGGAATGGGAATGGAGGGTGTTCAGAAAGGAGGATTCTAACCCTGGACGCATGCACGACGCCTGCTTCTGCTAACCCAGGTGCCCTTAGAGACACGCCCTGGGCATGCACTCCACCAGCCCTGACTTCAACTGGAATTAACACTGGCGTCTGGAGTGTATCCTCTCCTCCACCACTCCTCCATCTCTCTCCTCCATTCCCAGTTGTGAAGCAGCCCAGCTACTGTACACGGAGGAGACAGGACTCTAGACCACTCTGATCACCCCCAGGAGACAGAAACGGAGCTGAGAATAGAACCAGGAGGCTTGACACAACATTCAACAGACACAGAATAGAATAGTTATCAGTATGGGTTTTGGAGTCAGACAAGTGTTCAGGTCCCAACTCAGCCACTTACCAACTGTATGACCTTAGCTAAATTATTTAACCTCTCCAAGCCTCAGGAGCCTCATCTGTTACGTTCCCTCATAATATTGTGGTGATCTAATGATATGACACATGAAAAGAGCTTAGCATGATGGCCAGAGCATAGTCAGAGCCCATCAAGTAGCACTGGACAGGAATGATGATGTTAGGCACTAATCTGACAATTTCCCCTTTGCTGCCTCAGGCCTATTACCCTCCACTAGTTAGCAGAGATACCTTTCTACATACACCACTGTCAGATGGGGAGACAGATACAGAGAGGAAGAAAAGGCAAATTATTGCTTCTGAGCTTCTCAGCAGACTTTTGTAAACTCTGCACTGTATCCTACCACAAGGAAAGGAAAGGAAAGTTCAGCTGGCTGTGGTCGGGTTCAGGGAAAGATTTTATGCTGATGCGTAATTGATCATGGGTCTAGTGCCTATCACTCCCTGGGACAGGAATGCAGCCAGGATTTCTGAGCCCCTTGGGAAGATGGAAGAAGTGGCCAGGAATGGGTTGCAATCCTGCAGGATCCCAGTCCCCTCCTATCTAACTGGCTATGTGGTGTTGGGCTGTTACTTTTCTGAGCTCGGTTTCACCATCGGTAAGTGAGGATAATAATAATCATGCCCACTGCACAGGGTCGTTGGGAGGATGGAATGGCATAATAGGTGCAAGCACTTAGAGCAGCGCTTGGAGCACAGTAAGTGGAGGAGTCACAGAGCACCCTGCGGGGCCTGGTGACAGAAATGTGTGACCAGTAACTTCAGCAGAAGCTGCTCTAGGACAGCAGCCTGTGGTCCCCAGGCCGGAAGCACCCCACCTCCAATCTACTCAGTCAGAATATCTGGGGAAAGTGTTTTAACCAGCCCTCCGTGTGACTCTTACACACGTGACAATTTTGAAAAACTTGCCTTAGGGAAAGTGCTGAAGGCCAGGGACCAAGCAGGGTGAGCTACATCTAGGAGAGAGACCCCTCCCCTGGTGCCAGGACAGCGCGCACACACGCACGCACGCCCACATGCACACACACACACACACCCCTGCCTTAAGCTGGCTATCTAAAAGAGCCTGCCTGTAAAGCAGACTTGCTTTAATATATTTGAATTGAGATGTTTACAGTTTTCACCATCAGTGAATCTGATGCCCACAAACTAAGTTCAGTTGGGTGAAATAAGGAAAATTTCATTTTGCATCCCCTTGTTTGCGGCTCTGTCAGTATCACTCTCATTACGCCTGCTGAGATGGCCCCAGTCCCACGAAGGGTCTGGTCATCACGTGAACTTAAGAGAGTCTGCTGCCCCTTCGTCAAACTGCGGATGGTAACCCAGCCGCATCCATTGCTGGGGAGCTCAGGGGCTCCACAGCAATAGCTAGTACCGTTATGATTGTCGTTATTCTTAAGTAATGACTTCTGAGCACCACCAAAGTGAGTTAGCACACTTAGGGAGTCCAAATAATGAGCGTAAGGGGTCGAATCATATAGACTCTCCTCTCTTTAGGTGGTAGGAACAGATACAGGGGCTGGCCTCCCCCCAGAGGATCACACAGGGCAGTGCGGTCTGGGGGTGGGGGGACTCCCCGGAGTCCCTAGGGCCCACTCTCACCACTTGAGTCATCTTGAAGCACAGTTTCTTATGTGCTGCCGTCAGCATGGCCAGGGCCCCCGCGGCCGCATTCTGCAGCTTGTCGTCATCCTCCCCACAGAGCAGCACCACCAGCTTCAGCCGGTCATTCCCATCAGCCAGGAACCTCTCCTGTACCTAGAGGAGGTGGGTACAGGCTCAGAGAAAAATGCCCCCGTCTGCCCAGCCTGGAGAGGGAAAGATGCATCTGGAGCCATATCGTCTGACCCAAGATCCCTCAGAGCTTTTCTTTGAGCATCTCACCATGACACCTCCTCCTCCAGGAAGTCCTCTCTGACTAGCTAAATGACAGTACTACAGACTCCTCCAGCTGAAAGGTTAAAGAGAGTAAGGGGTTCCTTGCAGAGCATTCGCTGTTGCCCCTGTTTGCATTCAGCTCTCCGCCCCTGGGGAAAGGGCAGGCACAGACTCCTGAAGGGTCGATGTTGCCTGAAGAGCCATGTTTCACTTCACTTTGGGGAAGCCTGGACTGTTTCTCCCACAACAGATGGGCCTTCAGGGCCTGCCATTAAATGACTTGGCAGTCCCTGAAGGCACAGAAGCTTGGCAAGAGCAGCAGACAGTTGGGTAGTTTACATGGTACTCAAGAGCTGCTGTACCATTCACCAGGTGAGGGATGAGGTGTCCCAAGCACCCAAAAGCCAGGAGGAGAGCCTCCCGGGGCCCAGGGCCCTGACATGTCTGAAAGCACACTGACCACCCCCACCCCCCCGCACCCCTCTGCTCTATAGTAAAATCTGGTTGGTTAAATTTAAGGGCATTTTGTTGGGTGAGGTGTCCTAGAAGGGGAACGCCAAGAGGGGTCAAAGGTCACAGCTGCCCAGGTTATAAACCTCTACCTACAACTCCCTGAAGCTGGAGCAGTGGTCCTCAGAGGTAAGAGTATAGTGATAGTCAGCACAGTCCCTTCGTGGGGCACAGGTGTGACTGGAAAGCAGCTGCCCCAAAAGGACTGCATTCCCCATCTCTTGCACCACATATGGCCATGACCTCATTCTCATTACAGAACATGAATGGATGGAATGTGTGTCACTTCCAGGCCACCATGGTGGAGCGCTACAGGGGTCTCTCCTGTGGTCTGTCTCCCCATTCCCCATCTGAATGGAAACCACTCTCAAGGTGGCAGAGGGAGAGACAGTTCTTTTTTTGGAGTTGGAGGAGGGTATAGTTATTGATGATTGAAGATGCCTGCCTCCCTAAGTCATTGCTTGGAAGCGAGCCACCTGATCCCAATGTGAGCAACAAATGATGTGAGCGAGAAATCAACTTCTGTCCTGTTGGGACCACTGTTCATTTTGATTCGGGTTGTTGCCGCTGCTGCTCCCCATCCCATCACTGTCCCCTCCACTGTCTTTGGATACACTCTCTTCTCCCACGTGGCTGCCAGGCCCCCAGCCCAGCCTCAGGCCAGCTCCCTGGTGGACTGTGGTCGCTTTATTTCTTTTGACTTTAAAAGGCTTTCATGGATCAGGTTTTCCTCCTATAACAGTGAGAACATCCAAGACTTGAGTTAAGAACTGAGGGGCAACAGAGTGGGTCTCACACTCGGCCACTAGCCCTGGTTGTCACGTTAACAAAGGGCCTCAGATTTCACCCCTGTTGTTACCTCTGATGAGGTTCTACCTACAGGCACAGCAGTGGTCTGCCAGGATGGAAAGGAGGAGACATTCATTCATCATATGGTGATAATTTATCCCAGTACCAGACCATGAAGCCATTGACGTGTTCTGAATTCATTTTATTTTTACAAATCCTATAATTATTCTGTGATGAACACAGTTATAGTGCATTGCAGTTTCTGTGGAAACAGCGATCGTTCATTAAATGTTAACATTTAACATATTCTAAAATCGTTTGTAACTGTTTTTGCATTTCTTCATTTTTTTATATATGTGGAGCTTCAACAGATGCAAGTGGTCTAGCCTCTCTTGACCTCTGAGAGGCCCTGGCCTCATATATTTTTTGCTATGAGATTATTTAGTAAATAACCTGGGGAAATGGGACTTCTACACCATGCAGCCCAAGCTTTGGGGTCAAAGCCGCAGCTAGGGATGATATTACTTTGTGTACTCTCCTTTGTCTCCTTTGTGCATTGTATTCCTCTCGGGGTCCCTATAGGGAGGGAAGCTGTCATCTAGGAAAGATTGAGGGATTCCTGGGTTCTTTGACAAAATGTTGCCTTAATACCACTGTAACAGCCCCCAGTCTAGCGCCAGGCCCTGACCTGTGGCCCGACTCTGCATGCCTTGATCACTCCCATCCTGAGCCCCCTCACCTCCTTGTTCACCACCATGTTGCACATGCACTCTGTGGCTGCCTGCCGCAGCTGGTCGTGGTTCTCAAACATGTAGTTCTCAATATCTGGCAAGGCCTTCTCCTTAAAGATCTTCTGCCTAGGGTGTGAGGGGTGGAAGAAGAGAGGCTGCTGAGTCCTCTCTAATGAGCATTTGGGGCTTTGGCCACCCAAGGGCCATTCCACATCCTCAGCCAGCATGGTTTAGATGGCAGTAATCCCACCCCCAGCTCCAGGAGGGGCGTCCAGTGACGTAGCACAGCATCCTGGCCATAGCAACAGGGTCTGAGATGAACATGTCACCCAGCTGGAGATTCTCTTGTACTATTGCTGGGGAATGTCTTTCTCTCTCCTGCTGGAGATGAAGCCAAGAAGATGTGGAGTCTGGAGCAACCCTCATGTGATCATGAGAGAGGGGAAGAGCCTGTCTGAAAATGAAGACAGTACAGACAGAAGAGGTGGAGGGGTGTAGGATCTAGGACAGCTTTGTAACCCCTGCATCAAGCCGCACCTGAATCTGGTGTATCCCAGATGAGTCATTAATGACCTGAGTCATTAAATTCCCTTTATGCTTAAACCAATTAATTGGAGTTGAGTTTTCTGCCACTGGCAGTCAAAAGACTTTCAACCCAATCCCACCATCCCCCTGCTTCCGAGGGTGGATGGGGACACT
The DNA here is from genome assembly GCF_964341445.2 of Mesoplodon mirus. Classification (NCBI taxonomy): domain Eukaryota; kingdom Metazoa; phylum Chordata; class Mammalia; order Artiodactyla; family Ziphiidae; genus Mesoplodon; species Mesoplodon mirus. The sequence continues at coordinate 58,299,354 of NC_138994.1, read as the reverse complement.
TTATCGCGACCCATCCACCTGATATCTTTTCTACTACTTGAGAAGGAAATGCCTTTCCAGTCTCCTTTGGCTTTGCACGTTCACTGTGGTCTTTCCAAGTGCTAGCTCAAATCCCTCCCACGGTCGTTTCTACCCACTGCCTTCGAGCCTGTCCTCAGGGAAGAGCACACACGGTACCTGTGACATTTCCACCGACACGTCATGGGACACCTCTCTCCACCCCTGCTCCCTGTACGCGCCACTCACCGGAGTTTGTCACTCCGCTCAGACAGGTTGGTGAGGCCTAGGAGAGCCTCATAGTTCTGGAGCCCATCCCTCTGTGTGTTGAGGAGACTCACGAGGGGCCGCACTACCTCGTACACCTGTGGGGGGAGGCGTCAAGGAGTGGTCAGGTGGAGACCATGTCCCCCAAGTCATTCACAGGCGCCCAGCTCTAGAATTTCCAATGCACATGCCCACCCATTGTCTGATTCAACCTTCACAATGATCCTGAGGGGCGGGATTATTTCCTTTACTTCGCAGATGAGATAACAGTTTCCAAGGGGACGGCCTTATTCGTCAGAGGTAGAGCCAGGCCTGGGATCCACACACCTCCAGTTCATGGCCCTCTTTGTGATAGCACCACGCCCCCTCCCAGGCCAGGGGTAGGGTGGCAGGGGAAAGGCCCCTGGGAGCAGACTCCTCCCATCACTACCACCCTACCGCCCCCATCACCCACCCGCTCCCCAGGGAAGGCGATGTCCGGATTGGAGACTGCAGCGATCTTCGCTAGAGCATGGGCTGCCTTCACCTTGCCCACGTCTGTGCCCTCCAAAGCCAGGGGAATCAGGGCCTGCAAGAAAGGGCACAGTCACTCCTCGGTCACAAATATACAGAGGCCTCTCTCCCCAGCGTCCCTCTCCAACTGCTGTCTGTTCCATCAGAAGTTCAGGAAGACTCTGTAATAGAGTCAACTCTTGAGCATCATGGAAAACAGTTAAATTCTTCATCACGGATTCAGTCCCCTTGGTTCCCAGCACACACGGAGATCTTCGCCCACCCTCTTCCCCACCCACCCATACGTTCATGTGGCTTTTGGAAAAATAAATCGTTTTTTACTTTCTGACTAAGTCAAACCTAATCATAATAGCGGCCATTCACCGAGCACCTCCTATGAGCCAAAACTTAAGTGTATTTTCTCTAATCCTTGTGGCATTCTGCAAAGTGAGTGTGTGATGTTGTCCCTTGTTTTACAGATGAAGAAACTGTGGCTCAGGGAGATTAAGTAATTTGCCCGAAGTTGCGCAGCTAAAAAGGGGACAAGCAAGGACTCGATGACAAGCCTTCTATAGCAAAGCCCACGGTCTCTATCTGCACCAGGGTTCCTTCCAGTAACAAGGAGGATAAATGGGATCCCACAGTAAATCCCATGACACTTCATAGACTTAGGCACTGACAGCATAGATACCTTAATGACTGTATTCCAGAGGTCGGGTTGGGGCAGGGGGTGCATTATTCTTGGGCCAGGCAAAGAACGTGCACACACACACACACACACACACAAATGAAGAGACAGACACAGAGACACACACAGAGACACACAGAGACACACACAGAGACACATATACACACACAGACACAGACATACACACACATACACAAATGAAGAGACAGACAGAGACACACAATTACACATACACACAGAGACACACACAGAGACACATATACACACACAGACACACACACACACACATACACACACATACACAAATGAAGAGACAGACACAGAGACACACAATTACACATACAGAGACACACAGAGACACATATACACACACACACACACACAGACATACACACACACACAAGTTGCTTCTCCCCAGTGAAGCACCTTCTAGGATGGCAAGGAACCCTTAGCCCACCCAATGTACCTTGCCACCACCTTGAGCCACAATGGTACCTCGGTCCTTTGGGTTGTCACACAGTGCCAGGAATACCCTGGAGAGCAAGGATAAAGGACATTCAGTGCATGAGCACACCCTTCCCAGGCATCAGCAGGCCCAGTGAAACTCTGGGAAGTGCTACCAGTGAGCACGTGCCCCAGAACTAACCTTGGGAAGATACTGCCATGGACATAAGTGGCTGGGGAGGAAGTGAGGCCAGATGTAGCTGCAAACAGCGGCCCCATCCCTGTTTAGGGAGATACCAAATGGCTCCCTGCTGCCCACCACCCAGGAGAAACTGGAAGCACCCCAGGACCACCATGTTCTGGCCCTTGCCGTCCTCTCTGGTCGTATCTAGCACCACTCTCTCCTGTGCACTCCATGCTCCAGACATATCCCTGGAGAACCCCGTCCTCAGTCACTCATTCTCCCTCCATCCTCAGGGTCTTTGCATACGCTGTTGCCTCTGCCTGGAACCCTTCCTTCTGCTGCATTTGAGTGGCTCCTTTTTTTTTCTTCAGGGTTCCCCTGAGTTGTTACATCCTCCAGGAGGCCTTTCTAGCTGCCTAGCTGCCTACCCGCCTACCCTCCAGTCTGGCCAGTTGGGTGCAACTGCTCGTGCTCCAGCCAGCCCTCTGTATGTCCCCCATCATGGCACCTGCCGTGTCGTGTGGTAACTGTGAGCCTGTGTGCCTCCCGTCAGGCTGCACAGAAACTGTGCCTTTCATCTTTGGCATTTCAGGGCCTGGGAACCAGGTCACCAGAATGGACAGTGACCTCTTTCCTCCCAATGCAAAGTTGCCCCTGTGGTGACCTGCCTGCCATGTCACTTTTCAGTGTTGATCCCCATCAGCCTCCTCTTCAGGCCCCTAATGGCTCATTCCCTCATTTACTCCCCACCCCCGCCATCTCTATCTCCCCACCCAGCCTCCTGCCTCCCGGCCCCTCAGACCCCATCCCTGAACTGCTGCAGCCGCACCTGGCCAGCAACTCTTTGGTCTGGTCAGTGAGGATGGCATTGTCTGCTTTCACCATGCAGGCCAGCGCTGAGATGACGCCGGCCTTCAGAAGCCGCTTCACCCGCATGTCCACAAAGTCCTTCTTGTCCTGGGGATATGAAAAGATGGCAAGGAAATCAATCCCGAAAGAGAAGGAAGATCATCCTAAACCCTAGATGACCTAAATGTTACTTTCTTGCAGAAGGCTGGCTTTCCATTAGGCTATACATGGGGGCAGGGTGGGTAAACGGGTGGGAGGGGAGAGAGAGCAGATAAAGCTGACCTAACAGTGGATTGGGTCAGCCCCAGGGTTGAATAGTCTCTACAGATAATCCTCAGGGTGGCTGGGAAGAGTCAATCTCTATAAGCCACATTAGAACTTCATGGCGGCAGAACATGCTATACACCCTTGCCTGCGTGAAATCCTATGCAGCTTTAAAAAATGATTCAGAGAACTACATAGCAGTATGGAAAACATCTAAAGTATTTTCCCAAAGTTGGGTACAAAATAATAACTACATTCTGATTATAACTATTTTTATTATTTTTTCTTTTTTATTTATTTATTTATTTATTTATTTGGCTGCGCTGGGTCTTAGTTGAGCCACGTAGGATCTCTAGTTTCGGCATGCGAACTCTTAGTTGCAACATGTGGGATCTAGTTCCCAGACCAGGGGTCAGACCCGGGTCCCCTGCACTGGGAGCACAGAGTCTTAGCCACTGGACCACCAGGGAGGTCCCCTGATTATAACTATTTTTTAAAAAACGCACAGAAATAAAGAGCCTCTGGTAGGTGATATAACACACCAAATAGACAATAGTGACTGATTATAACTATTTTTTAAAAAACGCACAGAAATAAAGAGCCTCTGGTAGGTGATATAACACACCAAATAGACAATAGTGACTGATTATAACTATTTTTTAAAAAACGCACAGAAATAAAGAACCTCTGGTAGGTGATATAACACACCAAAATGACAATAGGGAGTTGATGTAATTGCAAGTAGCTATTTTCTTTTCTCTCCTGTCACATTTGTGTTTGTTTTGCAACATGGTTTTATTACTTTGGTCATTTTTTAAAAAATCTAAATGTTTTATTGGCTGGAAATACAATGCATATATATTCATATACAAACCACATACAAAGTATGCCGTTGCGTGCAGGGCATCATTGTGGGGAGGGTCCCAAGGGGATTTGTGACACCTGGGCTGCCCCGATCCCCCGTCCCTCCACTTCTCATTATTCGTACTTAGCACCCATATCCCCAAATCCAGATATCCCAGAAAATAAAATTTGTATAAATGTGGAAAACATGAAATACAACTAACTGTCAGATGTCCATGAAATCAATATAAATTAGAAAACGTTCATCCTGGCTCCATTTGGTTTCTTCGACTATAAATCTTCGATTCCTCCTCCCCCTCCACAGAACATTAACTCTAAGAAAAAACACAAGTGCCACCTAGTGGGAGAAACTGACCATGATCCTCTTCAATTTCTCTGCCTCTTCCACCAAATCCTCCCAGATACACCGGCACGGCGCCTGACCATCATTAACTGTCCTTCCCACCTCTCTGGCGATCCGGTGGTATAGCTCCCCTCCCGGCCATCCCCTTCCCCACCTTGGGGTGCTCCTCGGGCACGTGCTGCTTGGAGAACTTGGCCAGCTGCACCAGCTCAGGGATGACCTCATTGACGTCGTAGCTGTTGGTACAGTTCACCAGGGTGGTGGCCACCGAGTACAGGATAGTCTTGTCAGGGGTCTGGAGGCAGGAGGTGGGGGATAGGAGGGGACAGGCAGCAAGGAAACCTGAGAACAAACCACTGCCTCCCAGAGGCTCCCTCACAGGCAGGCTGGTTTGGGAGGAGCGTGGCTGGCGTGGCCCCGAGGGAGAGGAACCGGCTCTCCGCACACAGGCTCTGCTCTGCTCAGCAGCGCCCCAGAGCACCAACGGGGGTCCTCTCAGTGCGCTCTTTGCTTTGTGCCCCTTTCAAAAGCCCAGTCCCATAGGCTTTCTATCAGACTGGGATAGGGTGGGAGCTGGACACCCTTTGGTGGAAACTCCCTCCCACACTTCCACCCTTTAGTGGCGGCAAAGAGCAGGGGGAGGCGGGGCGCAGGGGGAGGTGGCCCAGCAGAGGAGGAAGGGCATCTGGGAAGGAGGGAGGGGCCCAGAAGAGGCCAGGTACTGCCCCTCGGTCCCTCAAAAACCTCAACTCCCTGGGGGTGGGGAGGGGGGTCTCAGGAAAAAACTACCCTCATCTTATTCATCCTCCCACTGCTTGGAAGGCATGAAGAGTTGTGAGCCCATTTTACAGTCAGGAAAGATGAGGGCCAGACAGAGGGAAGTGACCACCCCAGGTTTACAGGAAGAGTAGGGGATAGAGTCAGGATGAGGACAGGGGAGTCTAATTTCCCACGCTCAGCGGACAGCCCCGTGAGCCTGAATCCAGCAGATCCTGAGGCCAGAGGCCAGGGCCACACTTGCCTTGGCCAGCTCCAACATGGCCTGCAGGGCAGGGATGTCCTGAACAAAGTCATCCTTCACGTCGGCGTCCAGCGTGAGGTAGGCCAGGCCCTCCACTGCCCATCGCCGGGTCCGGGTGTCTGTGGATGTGTTGCACAGCCACCTGGGGGAGGGGAGGCAAGGGTGCTGGGACTGGGGCAAGAGTGAAACAATTCAGGGCAGCAGGTGGGCGGCTTTTTAGGACCTGACATCCACTAGGGCACATCCCTGAGAGGAGATGGTGGGCTTGGGGAAATAGGACCCCCTTACTTGCGGCACTGTTTGGCCAGCTTCTCTGTCGACCCTTCTGCAAACTGCCTGAGACCATAGTCTGTGCCGCCCGCAGAGCCAAGTTTACAGAGTCCCTGGGGAGGAGGGGAGATGTGTAGGATCAGAGACACCAAGGCCTGGGGACGAGGCCTTGCTCACATGGGTCCCTGTGGCTGGAACACTTTGCCCCTTTTCTTTGCCTGGATAAACCTCTCTGCATCCTACAGAACTCAGGGCAGGTGTCATCTTTCTGAGATGCCTTCCCTGAGGCTTCCAGGTTAGGGTAGATGCCCACAAAGCTGGAGGTTTTCAACTTACCCTTTTCCCCCACCATTTTGCCCACGTAGATGTTTTGTGTCTCTCATTTTGAAAAATCACAGGATAATACTAACCATATCTGTAACCACAACGATAAAACTTATGGCACAAAAACTGGCTGTGAAATCATATTTTTGTTGGGGGTCAGATTAAGCTGCGCAGATTTTTACCCAGGAAAATTTGGACTCTTGCTAGGAAAAAAAATGTCTTCCCTAAGAGAAAACTCACAATGGCAGAAGCTAAAATTAGTTTTTTTTTTAATTGATGTGAACCAAAAAAAAACCCACAAACAGATCAGTGACTCAAATCTTCACTGTAATTGCTGTCAAGAAAAAGGAAGTTACTTCTATAAAATGAAAATGGGAACAATGCACGAGGTTTAACTGTGCTATATAGAAACCGATTAAGGAAACAAACTGAGTTTTTGGAGTTTGCACTGAAACTACTTGGTGGACAAAAGCTCATCAGTGTTTGCGTCGTTCAAAAGCATCGAGGAGATCATTGTTAGGGTTACATGGCGGGGTCCCCCATCCTGAATCCACGTTCTCACAGCCTCCTGCTTATCACCCCTTTCTGCAGGGGCCTGTGGGTGGATCTGGGTGCTTAGGGCGTGGTCTCCTCAAGGACAGGGACCACGTCTCATTCATTCTGGTGTCCCTGATGCCCGGCACAGTGTCTGGTACCCAGCGCACTCACCACCAGCGTGCGGATCTTGATCTTCTCGTTTTTGGTGGTCTTGTAGATCTCTTTGAGCAGTGACACGCCGTTGGTGATGATGAATGTGGCGCGGCTGAGCTTGGTGGAGGCATGGATGAGGGCCTCCACGGCCACCAGCTGGTCTGTCTCACGCTCTGAGCCACACAGAGCCACCATCATCTCCATCACTCCTTTCAGTCCCAGCAGCTGATTGCCCAGGTCAAAGGGGCCCTGCAGGATCCCTGACACCGTCTGGATGGCAATCACATTCTTGTCCATGTCCTGGGGGTCAAACTTGCCCCTAAAACAGAGGGCCAGCGTGGTCAAGAGAACTGGCCAAGGGGAATGGGAGGAGTGTGAGATTTGGGGACAGACAGATCTGTTTTTTCATCCTAGATCCACCACGCATGAGCTGTGTAAGCTGGGGCAATTCACTGAACCTCTCTGAGCCTCAGCTTCTTGATCTGGAAACTGAGGATAGCAGTACTACTTCTCAGAGTTACGATGGGGATAAATGAAGTAATAGATGTGTTCCTCAAGAAGCACACTCAGATGGGGACTGACACTCAGGAAGTTTATTCGGGAGAGCTCTTGGGATCAACACCTGTTGGGAAAGGGAAGAAATCAGGCCTGGATGGAGGGAGGCACTGGACTGAGATGCGGTCATGACAAAGCCTCAGCTTGCAAAGAGTTCCAGAGCCGACACACCCTTCAAAGTTGTTCCAAGTTGGGGTGAGGGGCAAGTCATTGGATGCTGGCTGCCCTGAGAAGGGTGAACAGCTGTCCTCAGCCAAGGCAAGTACCCAAAGAGAGGTGACAGGTGAGAGCTGTCAGCCAACAGGCTTCCCAGAAGCTGGGGTGTCTGGTGGGACAGGACAGCAGCCACCACAGCACAATAGGGCTACCATGATGCCTGCCGCACGACCTGACTCTGCCACGTAGCTGAGTCACGATGTAGCCTGAGCCAGTCAATCCCCTGTCTGGTCCAGTCCCTTCCCCTAACGAGTCGGGGGTGAGGGGTAGACTAGAAGAGCCAGAAGTTTCTGCCTTCCTTTCAAAATCTACTATGATCTACTCTACGGAAGGACCTCTGTATGAGGACATCAGAGGTGACACACCTTCTGATCCTTCCGTGATCTGCCCAGGTTGATTTGATGTGGGGAATCGGGGCGGATGTGCACAGTGCAAATGCAGATGTGTATAAACGAAAGAAGAGAGCAGGGCTTCCCTGGTGGCGCAGTAGTTAAGAGTCCGCCTGCCAGTGCAGAAGACAGGGGTTCGAGCCCTGGTCCGGGAAGATCCCACATGCCGCAGAGCAACTAAACCTGTGCATCACAGCTGCTGAGCCTGTGCTCTAGAGCCCGCGAGCCACAGCTACTGAGCCTGCGTGCCACAACTGCTGAAGCCCGCGTGCCTAGAGCCCAACTACTGAAGCCCGCGTGCCTAGAGCCCATGCTCCGCAACAAGAGAAGCCACCACAATGAGAAGCCCGCACACCGCTCGCCGCAACTAGAGAAAGCCCACGTGCAGCAACGAAAACCCAACGCAGCCCCCCCCACCAAAAAAAAAGCTAAGGAAAAAATTATAAAAAAAAAAAAAAGAAGAGAGCATGGAACAAGAGTCAGAGACCTGGGCTCTGGTCCCACATCTGCCTCTGGCTGGGTAACTGGGCAAGGCCCTCTAGGGGAGAGGGATAAGGCTTGGGAGCTCTGGGCGCCCCTTCAGCTCTGACAATCCGTGTCCCGTGCCTCATCTTCTTCCCACTCGGTGCTGGGGAACCAGCCTTGCGTAATTAGTTGGGGTCTGCCCTTTAAACTGGTTCCTTATGCCAGCTGGTGCCTGAACCTCCACCCAGCCCCTGGCCCCTGATGAAGCACCTCCCTGGGAGGGGAGGGGAGTGGCAGCCTCAGGCACCATTTGTTGAAGGCGGTGACCCTACCCACTCAGTGTCAGGTGACCTCAGAGGCAGCATGTACAGGCTGACCAGGAGGGGGCCTCGTTCAAACAGGGACTGACTGGGAGATAGTTACCGGGACGCTGAAGCTGAGGTCAAAAAAGACGGAGAAGCCCTGAGGATCTTTAAGTGACACAAAGTCGGGATCAGGAGAAGCTATAGGATGGAGCCAACTTCGCTGGGACCCAAATCCAGGAAGCTGAGAACAGTTTTTACATTTTAAAGGTTTAAAAAAAAAAATTGTGATAGAGACCTACGTGTCCCACAAAACCTAAACTTACTCTCTGGCCCTTTACAGGAAAAGTTTGCCAACCCGTGGAATAGAGAAAGGAAAGCAGAGTGAAGGCAGGGTCTTCACCCTCCCAAGACTCACCTTTTAAGGAGGGGGAAAGCCAGCTACCATGAGGAGAGATCCACATGGGGAGGAACCATGGCCTCCCACCAAGAGCCAGCACCAACGTGCCAGCCACTTGAGCATGCCATCTTGGAAGCAGATCTTCCACCCCAGTCCAGCCTTTGGATGACGGCAGCCCAGGCCAGCGTGTGACTGTCATTTGTAAGCCCCAAAGCCAGAACTACCCAGCCGACTCTCGGCCAAACTGCTGTCCTATTGTGAGATAACACATGATACTTCTTGTTTTAAGCTGCTAAATTTGGGGGTAATGTGTTACACAGCCATCAATGACTAATACAAAGCCCGTCGGAAACGGATTAGGACCCTATGGTCCTTCCCCCACCATGTCCTCCGCCTGCCTTTCGTCTGTGGAAAACCTTTAGCCAAACAAGTTTAATCAGAGAAGTGAGAAAAGACAGAAACAGAGGAAAGCAGTCAAAGGAGACCAAATAAAAATAGTCATTAAGCGAAGTCCAGGGCCTTTAGTTCCCCTCAGGGGCTATAGATAATATTCTGAGCCGTATCCTGTGAGCTGTCTTATAGAGAGACTGAAACCTCCACCAGGTGGAAGAAGTTAACTACACGATGACCAGGCTGTAGCCGTGACATAAGCTGCCACAGTTCTGAGAACTGGCCTCAAAGAAATGGGAACAAACTGACCCTGGAAGTAAAGACTAACTGTACCTAAAACAATCAAGATGACACTGATCCGACCACTGCATGACCAAGTTCAAGGTGACTGTCAGAGCTGACTGTGCTGTTTCTGCCTGTAGCCCCCTCCCTCTGCCTATGAAAGCTCTTGCCCCCTGATTGTCTGGTGGGGCTGTGGGGGGAGTCAGCCTTTGGACCCGCGTCTGCCCTCCTCCCACCCCCAGGTTCCCAGCCTCCAAAATAAAGCAAACTTTTCCTTTCCCCCAGCCTTGCCTTTTTACCGGCTTTAGAGCAACCGGTCCTACACTTTTGGTTACTCGACCCTCCAGGAAACTCACGTGATGTACTCCTCGCAGATCTTGCGGAAGTGATCACGCTCCGGGTCACAGCGCAGGTCGTCGTAGAGCTTGTTGATGAGGATAGAGGCCAGCATTCGGGTGTTGTCCGTCAGGGGCAAGCAGGACGGCAGATCTGGAACCTGCCCCACTACCTTCAGGATCTTCCTCAGGCCTGCAGGACAGACAGCAGCAAGTGTCAGACGCTTGCCGGGCTCTGTCCTCACAAACGCTCCTTCTCGCTCAGTCCTGTTTTATCACCAGAGCTCTGCGGCCCGCCTTTCGGCAGCACGTAGCTTATCCAGCGTGAAGGGCACTGGGATGGGGCCAGGAGAGCCAGGTTCTACCCCTGACTGCCCCTACCTGAGCAATCAGCCTCCCGCTATGGGCTTCTGTTTTCAACATTTACGAAGTCAGGACTAGCTGATCTCAGACGACTCTACCAGTGGTAACATTCCGTGGGTTGATGTATAATCTTCCTCAAATACTATTTTATGCTCTCTTTTCCCCAGGCTTCCGTTTCTTTTTTTTGTACAATGGGAACAATACTACCTTCCTTATAGAGTTTGAGGATTCAGTGAGATCATGTATGGAAACTGCCTAGTGCCATTCCAGGCACATCATGACACTCAATAAATATTTATTATTTGTTTAGTAACTATAACATTTACTATTTATGGTTATTATCCCTTCTCTTCTCTTCTGTTGAAGAAACTTCAATGACTTCCTATTACCCACCAGGCTAATTCAACCATTAAGTGTTTGTTGAATAAGTGAATGAATAAACAACCACCTTTTAGGTACTGGCTACCAAAATAAAAGACAATCCTGATATCAAAAAGCTCACAATACAGGGGAGGGAAGACAGATGTATAAAGATTACAATAAGCTGTAAATAAAGACAGAACAGTGACACCGCAGATGGTGAGATTCACTCCAACAAAGCAAGAGTTTCAAGCTATGTGGAGCACGTACTATGTGCCAAGAGCTTTCCATGCGTTATCTCATTTAATCCTAACGTTGACCCTACTGCTTAGTATGAATCATTATCACCATCGATCAGAGCAGAAAACCAAGACATGGAGAAGCCAAGTAACTTGCCACATGATCTGGCACACATAACTGGCAAGTGACGTAGCAGCAACCCTCTCCCAGCAATGTCTGATTTCAAAGCCCACGATGTTAACTGTTAACACTACACTGCTTCGGGGACAATAGCTTGATTTCAGAGCCAGGTTGTAGAGGTTGGCTAGGAGCTGGTCAGACCTTAGGTGGTGGGACAGGTAAACGGGAGGGGGGACATCCTAGGTAAACATTGGGAGGCATGAAACTCTGGATGTGGCAGGGAATTAAAAGTGCCTGGCATGTATATGCATAGCCGATTCATTCTGCTGTACAGCAGAAACTAACACAACATTGTAAAGCAACTATAGTCCAGTAAAAATTAATTTAAAAAATGTAAAGATCGAAAATAAAAGTGCCTGGCAGTACATTTTGTGCTGTGCATTTTAACACACACACAAACGCACTGGGAGGGCTGGACAGTCATTGGAAGGGGCCTGAGGAACCCACCCAAAGCCCCCGGCCTGGCTCTCAAAGGCCTTCATCAAATGCACCTGCCCTACCTCCCCAGCTTCACCCCCTACCCTTCCCTTCCACTCTGCCCTTGCCTTGAGCATCTCATTCTCTTCTGCTAGAACACTCTGCACCTCCTTGTCCATGTCTGCCCCTCCCTGAACCCAAAAACTTACTTCAGGCTTGACATCCTGGTGGCTCCCCTACCCTGCCTGGTGGCGCCCCTACCTAAGTCTTCAGCCCAGTTTTCAGATATTGCTCCCCACCCCCCGATCCTATAAACCGTGTGGTTGGGCCTAAATCCTAGCGCAGAGAGAAGTCAATTGTCAATGCCCAGGCTTTGTAATACATGCAGAGAAGACCAGAACTGGGATGGGGGGAGGGTGTTGAGAGAGGGAGGGTTAAAGCACTAGAGTAATTTGTTCAAGTCTAAGCAGTTACACATGAATTTTGCTGAGATCTGTGAAAACCAAACAGGGGAAGTGCTGTATCAAAAGAGACTAAAGGTAAAGCTGCTAAAAGCTGACTTGAACCTTTTAGAACAAGGTCTGGTCTATATGTCATTATACCTGTGGGAGAATTTATCACAGCAGATCATAAAGCCACAGGTATGATTCTTGAACAGTTGAACAAGGTGATTTAGGAGAGGGGTGATGCCCTGGAGCTGACAAATTTAGTGACTATCTCCTGGCACATTGTTACTGGACTTTGTATAATGTACACAGGTGCCATTTCTCCCTCTGGAAGGCCTGTATTTTGCCATCCTGAGACTTCAGGAACGTTACCCCCTGTTGGTGGAGTCTTGCTTGGTTTTTTGGGGCACTTGCCTCGCTTGTCAGGAAACTCCGCCCAGATGTTTTTGAGTGTGTTCTGGGCGTGTTCAGGCCCTGAATTCAGAGCCTGGACCCACGCCTTCACCAGCCCACTGGTGGATCCTAATATGCTAATGACTTTTCCTGGCTTTTCAGTTGGAAATGAAGACTTCTCCCAGACAAGAGCTGCACCCCTTCCACCTTCTGCTGGTTGCCTGGTGCCCACTGGAAAGGCTGGCATGAGCCCCAGACCCTCCCACCTCCTCACCGTTATCCACCACATAGATGGTGCGTGAGTTGTCGTGAATGGCGAGGTCCTTCCTGGGGACGTTCTTGTTGAGCAGGTTCAGGGCCTGATCCCTGCCCTGGCCAGACACCTTCTTACTGACCAGCATGTCAAGCAGGTGGTTGGTGATCTGCCTCAGGTCCTTCTTGGTGTCTGAGGAAGGAGAGGACATGGGTAAATAGAGAGGACCAGGGCGTCTCAAGTATATAGGACCAGGGATGTCAGAGGCTTCTGGAAGGACTCTGGAAATATTGAATCCACTGCTTCCCAGATTTTGGAATTTCCCAGGAGAGTATAGTATCTCACTCCAAAAAAGGGAGGGAGATCTCTAGACAACACCCCCAAGGGGTCCTCCAGCCGCTCTGAACACTGACTTCTATGGCAGCCCATTCCATTCTTGAACAGTCTGGTTCTTAGAAAGTTCTTCACTCCCAGGCAACGATGGGCAGGGATCCAAAGGTGCTTCGTGCAGTTTTTTTTTTTTAATGTATTTATTTATTATTTTTGGCTGTGCTGGGTCTTTGTTGCTGTGCGCGGGCTTCTCACTGTGGTGGCTTCTCTTGTTGCACAGCATGGGCTCTAGGCGCACAGGCTTCAGTAGTTGTGGCTCCTGGGCTCTAGAGCACAGGCTCAGTAGTTGTGGCTCACGGGCTTAGTTGCTCCGCGGCATGGGGGATCTTCCCGGACCAGGGCTCGAACCTGTGTCCCCTGCATCGGCAGGCAGATTCTTAACCACTGTGCCACCAGGGAAGTCCGCTTCGTGCAGTTTTTAATACACTGATTTAATAAACTGTTTTCCAGAAAGGAAATTGACACTCCTTTATAGACATTTTACTCCCCGCAGATTCAGTCATGCTGGGAGCCTGAAATTCAAGCCTTTGCCTGGGATGCCAGGTCTTCCCTGCCCACTGGGGATCTTAAAGGCAAATGCCTCCTCCTGCTTTTGCCATGTGAACTCTCTGGAACTTGGAGATTTTTGTCCTCATTCTAGATTGTAGCCCAAAGGCAAGCAGGCAAGCAGGTAGAAAAGGAAAGATCTCCAAGCCATGTTATATAAATAAATGATGAAGGAATGGGGCTCTCTAACTGGTGAAGGAAAGACACACATGTACATGATAGCTTGTCTTCAGATAAACGTATGTCATGAGCGTGAGATAACAGACTTATTCTGTGAGGTTCCACGGGGCAGAACTGGGACCAGAAGTGAGTGGGATTACAAGGGGACAGATTTGAAATCAATATATGGAAGAATTCTTCAGCAGAGATGTCCAACAGCTCACTCCCTCCAGAGGAAGTCGCGGCCCGCAATGAACCACACCTCTCAGTATTCATTCTCTTGGGGAGTCCCCTCCCACACTGGCCCTGGATTGCTCATATGACCTTACGGCACACTCAGAGGCTTAAAAAGCACTTACACATTGGGGCTTGTCCATTCAAAATGCAGCCACCATGTTACATAGAAGCCCAAGCTGCCCACCAGAGAGGCTACAAGGAGTAAAACCAAGATACCCTGGCCAGCATCTTCAGTTAACCACCAGCCATCCGAGTGAAGCCATATTGGACCCTCCAATAATTCTAGTGCAGAAAAGGATCCTTACCATAGTAAGTCAGAACCACATCAAGAATTCAAGACTCCAAGTGGGTTAATTACTAATATGCAAAGAGCTCTTAGGAATCAATAAGAAAAACACTGATACTCCAACAGAGGAAATAGATAACAACATGAACAAACCATTTGAAGACAAATCCAAATGGCTAATCAGGATAAGGAAAAATAATGTCTAATTTGTAAATTTTAAAAATTCAAACAGATAATTATTACCTACTGAATAGGAAAATATCTGAATCTGGTGAGAATGATTTGAGGCTGGAACTCTTATCACTTGGTGAGAGTAGAAACTGATGCACCCTCTCAAAAGGAGTTCGAAAGTAAGGTAGTGAAAGAGCTTTAGTTATGTTCATAGCATTTGACTTAGTACTCCCATTTCTAGGAATTTGTTCCAAGAAAATAATCACAAATGCAAACATAGGTTTATGTTAAGAATGGCTACTGAAGTGTTTTTTATAAGTATGAAATTAAAGCCAATCTAAATCAACAATATAGAGCTGATTGATGAATTACGATATATCCATACAATGGCATGTAATGAAATTATTTAAGACCAAGCTTTCTGAGTTAACCTGCCTCTGTGACCTTCCCAGCCAGAGCAGGAAGTTCTAAAATGATGTCTAGGACCTGGATATACAGGAAGAAGCCTGAGTTTGTATGTGCATATATGCAGGAGTGAGACAAATGTTAAATTAGTAATTATTCAAGTAAAAAGGAATCCTCTTTAAGAATATTAAACGGTATGCAATAGTAATATAATACTCAGAAAGGAGAAAAACACAAAAATTTCCATAGCTGAATCCCAACTTTGTTAAATAGATATTTATATGGAGGGATAGAAGAAAGAATGGAAGGGGGACTTCCCTGGTGGCACAGTGGTTAAGAATCCGCCTGCCAATGCAGGGGACGCGGGTTCGATCCCTGGTCCGGGATGATCCCACATGCCGCGGAGCAACTAAGCCCATGCGCCACAACTACTGAGCCTGCGCTCTAGAGCCCGTGAGCCACAACTACTGAAGCCCACGTGCCTAGAGCCCGTGCTCCGCAACAGGAGAAGCCAGGCAATGAAAAGCCCGCGCACCACAATGAAGAGTAGCCCCCGCTCGCCACAACTAGAGAAAGCCCTCGCGCAGCAATGAAGACCTAACGCAGGCCCAGAAAATAATTAATTAATTAATTTAAAAATAAATAAAATACTTCATAGAGAAGAGAAGAAAGACTGGAAGGATACACATGGCGGTGATAGTAGTGGTTATCTGGAGGGGTGATTACAGGTTGTTGGGATTTTCTTCATCTTTACATATTTCTAAAATTTTCCACATTTCTCCATAAGCCCCTGTCACTTTTAAAAATTGTTGTAAAGCATGCATAAAATAAAATTCACCATTTTAACCCTTTTAAAGTATGCAGTTCAGTGGCATTAAGCACATAAACACCATTTTGCAACCAGCACCACAATCCGTCCACAGAACTTTTCTCACCTTGCAGAACTGAAGCTCTATCCCATCAAACAGTTCCTTATTTCCTCCTCCCCCGCCCCTGGCAACCATCATTCTACTTTCTGTTTCTATGAGTTTGACTGTTTTAGGAATCACATATACATGGAATCATGCAGTATCTGTCTTGTTGTGACCGGCTTATTTCATTTAACATAATGTCCTCGAGGTTTCTCCATGTCACAGCATGTGTCAGAAGTTCCTGCCTTTTTAAGGCCGAACAATACTCCACTGTATAGATGGACACCACATTTTGTTTCTCTATTCATCCGTCGATGGACACTTGGGATGCTTCCACCTTTCAGCTGTTGTAAATTATGCGGCTGTGCCTGTGTTACTTTAATCATCAGAAAATAAATGTAAAAATATAACCAGGCCACCTCCACATGCACGGAACGCCCAGTCTAAGGTGGTAACTGACACTTCCGTGCCTCCACCCCCTTGAACCAAGGCTGAAGACTGTCTCCTACCCAGAACCAGGGCCTCTTCCTTCCCTCGATGCTCTCGCTTGTCCTCCCCAGACAGAGCGTCGATGATGGCCTGGAGCAGGTTGCAGACGGTCAGAGGCAGTTCTTCATTCTCCACGGCCATGAGGCTGCAGATTCGCTCTATCCGGACTGTGTGGAGAATCGCTGTGGCCTAGACGCCCCCAGCAAGGAGCACAGTCAGCTGGCTGCCCTCCCCTTCCAGCTGCCCTGCAGGTTAGGGAGTGGGTGATAGCTGCCCCGTGCAGTAGGGACAGAAGACCAGGCAGCCAGTGCCTCATGGGACCCGTGGCCTGGGGAGGCCCTTGACACAAGCCATGCCCCTTTCCAGAGGGGTAGAGCTGCTCCATCCAATACAGTAGCCACTCGCCACCGGGGAGGCATTGAACTCGTGTAATGCAGCGAGTTCACACTGAGATGTGCTTGTGAGGTAAAATGCACACTGGGTTTTGAAGAGTTAGTATGAAAAACTGTAAACTATCATAACCTTTGCATTCAGCTCTTCCACATAAACCACTTTCAAGAAACTTATCTTTGTTTAGTCAGACCCATTCCCAGCTCAAAGAAAAAATAAGAGGATCAATCTCTGTTGAATCTGGGGCCATACAACCAAGGTTGAGGGGAGACACTTTAGACGTTGTATCAGGGTCTATCCATGCCAGCCACGCCCTGCCCACAGGTCAATGCCAGGTCCTCAGACCGGCAGCTCTCCGTGCCACGAACCCTGCCCCTGCCCTCACCCTGGCTCGGTGGCCACTACACATGCCCGACAGGGTCCGTACTGCAGCCAACATCAGCTCAGGCCTCTTAGTGTCCAAAAGCTGCAGCAACAGGGCCACACCGTTGTTCTGGAAGATCCTCTCGGCCCCTGCTTCCTCACGGCTGAGGACAATGAGGTTGTTGGCCGCCTGAAGGAGGGAGGAAACAATGAAGGTCATGAGGGAAGTCTGGCTGCAGAGGCCTTGGCCACGAGCGAAGCGCGGGGGCTGGTGCAAGGACTGGGTCTTCAAAACATCTTTATTTATCTTTATTTATTTATTTGCCCTATAATCCTACTCGTGGGAACATAGCCCAAGAATATAATTCAAAACAAGAAACAGAGTAACTTGCAATAAAGACCAGCTGGATGAAATATATTGCAACCATTAAAGTCATAAATGAAAAGACTCAGAAGAAGCTTGGAAAAACATTGGTAAGCAGAAACAGAATCACAGGTTCACTCTTGATTGCACTTATGGTAAAATAAACCTGTGTATATATACTTGTGGATAAGGACTTTAAAAAGGTAGGGAAATGTTAAATTAATTAAACAAGGAGGTGGCTTCAGTGCCTAAGCGACTAAGTAAGCAAACCCAAACCACACTTGGCTGTACAGCAGAAATTAACACAACATTGCAAATCAACTATACTTCAACTAAAAAAAACACAAAACAAAGCAAAACCTAACCCTGTATTGCCTCAAGGTTAAGAAATCGAACCTTAAGGATGACCAATCACAAATAGCTAATGAGCCTTTCCCAAATAATGCAACTGATTCAGCTATAGCCAATCAAATAATTCTCATGTTTTGCTTCCACCTCTTTTCTATAAAAGTCTTTTTTCCTAGCTCCTGTCAGTGGAGTACCCCTAACCACTTCTGTTTTCGCGCTGCCCGATTTAAACAGATTTTGCTCAAATAAATTCTTAGAATTTTTATATGTCTCAGTTTATCTGCTAACAGAAGTGAAGTGATTTCACATGGGAATTTATTTTTCCGTTAGAAATGTTCTTCGAATATGGTTTTGGCATTGTTTGTTCGTTTATCTGTTTAGGGAAATCTGAAGTTGCAGGGGGTTCTCAGGAAGGTTGAAGGTTGTGGGCAGAGAGAGCACAAGATGGATTTGAAAGCCCTGATTCTGCCACATGCTAGCTGTGTGACCTTGGGCAAGTCATAGCACCTCTCTGGGCCCCAGATTCCTGTCTGTAAAAACAGACAGTTGAGCTGGGTTTTCAAGTGTCTTCCCACCCTAAAGCCTTCCACCTTGAGGATATATATACAGTCATCCCTCAGTATCCGCAGGGGATTTCTCCCAGGACCCCCGCAGATAACAAAATCCACAGATGCTCAAGTCCCTTATATAAAATGGCGTAGTACAGTCGGCCCTCCTTAACCACAGGCAACCAACTGAGGATCGAAATTCCTTAAAAGGCCCCAGATCTGGAGAGGAGGGCTTGAACAGGACCTGAGACCCTGGGGTTGGGCAAAGAACTCCTGAGGCAGGAAAAGGAGGAGGTAGACAAATAGGTAGGGAGGCTGATTAGAGAATTCCAGGCAAGCACAAGCTGAACCGTCATCGCTCTGTCAAGGGCTTCGTACTTCTCGAACCACTTTTATCTATAACGACTCAAGTCCTCATAAGAGTTTGCTATAAACGATAGCTGTATATTATATGGACTTATTGACCATTAAACTAACAAAAATTCCCCAGGCATTGTCTGCCAAGTTCTTATAAATATTCAGATATTCTTTTTTTTTCCTCTGAAGGACTAGAAACATTTTATTTTTAAATTTTTATTTAATTATTTATTTGGTTGCACCGGGTCTTAGTTGTGGCAGGGGGGTTCCTTAGTTGGGGCTCACCGACTTATTAGTTGCGGCACATGGGCTCCTTAGTTGTGGCATGCGAACTCTTTTAGTTGTGGCATGCATGTGGGATCTAGTTCCCTGACCAGGGACTGAACCCAGGCACCCTGCGTTGGGAGCTCAGTCTTAACCACTGGACCACTAGGAAAGTCCCTAGAAACATTTTTAAAATGCAGCAAATTTGGCTAAGAGGATGGTATTCTGAATAAAGATTTTCATATTTCAGAATGACTTGTTGCAATGTTTTGAAATGGAATAAAACATTATTTTAATGTGTCATTGTTTCTCAGGGCCAAAAGTAGGGTGAGGGAAGAAAGACACCTTGGGTGCAAAATTTACGGGGCACCAAAAACCTCTGTAATCAAGATAAATGTGATGCATTTAATAAATTTAATAAATTTGTATGTAATATGTAAATAAGTTTAATAAATTTGTAAATGCAATGCATTTAATAAATTTGTATTTAATGCAATGTTTTAAAATATCAAAATCAGGGGCTTCCCTGGTTGCGCAGCGGTTGAGGGTCCGCCTGCCGATGCAGGGGACACGGGTTCGTGCCCCAGTCTGGGAGGATCCCACATGCCACGGAGCGACTGGGCCCGTGAGCCATGGCCACTGAGCCTGCGCGTCAGGAGCCTGTGCTCCGCAACGGGAGAGCCCACAACAGTGAGAGGCCCGTGTAACGCAAAAAAAAAAAAAAAAAAAAATCAAAATCAATTTTGTTTACTTTCTCCAAGGAGCCTCCTCCCTGGCCTGCAACCTGTCGGCGGGTTACCGCCCAGACACAGGAGCAGAGTCTGCAGCGGAAGTACAGTTACCTGGCAGGTCCCAAGAGCACCCGCTGCCGGCCCAGCACCCACCTTCTCCAGCTTATCAGCTTCACTGTTTCCGTCCAGGAGAATCTCAAACATATTCTGTACCCTTGAGTCTGTGGAGAACTGCACACGGAGCTGAGGAGAGAGCAGGGAGTGGGGAAGAAGGCAGGCAGGGGTCCCCGTCATTCCAGTCGGCATAAAGTTCATCTCAATTAATAGTTTCCTGTCTCCCTCCATCATTTATTCATTCAGCAAACACTTACTGAACAACTACTACAAGTCAGACACTGTATAGAATGGAGAACAAAGTCAAGTCCTTGCCCCACAAAGCTGACAGTCTAGTTACATTTGCCATCCCATTTGGTCTTCACAAGTCTTGGAAGGCAAAGGATCATCACCCCAGTTTTGAAGTCTAGTAAACAATTAGCTATTAGACATTTTAGTATGGGCTAAAGGGCTTCCCTGGTGGCGCAGTGGTTAAGAATCCTCCTGCCAATGCAGGGGACACGGAGTCAAGCCCTGGTCCGGGAAGATCCCACATGCCGCGGATCAACTAAGCCCGTGCGCCACAACTACTGAGCCTGCGCTCTAGAGCCCGTGAGCCACAACTGCTGAAGCCCGTGCACCTAGAGCCCACGCTCCGCAGCAAGAGAAGCCACCGCAGTGAGAAGCCCGCGCGCCACAGGGAAGAGTAGCCCCCACTCGCCGCAACTAGAGAAAGCCCGCGCGCAGCAACGAAGACCCAACGCAGCCAAAAATAAATAAAATAAATTAAAAAATATATATATGGGCTAAAACAGAAATATATCTTCAGGATCGGAAACCTGAAGCAGTTTCTAAGTACCTTTTCAAGCAAATTAAAACCGTTATTTTTGAATGTCTCATCCCTCACTCTCCCAACCCCAGTGCTCTGAAGCTTTCATGAAGTGACCGAACCAATCCATCGTCCCCCATCTTGCAAGCTCCGTCTGCACCTTTCACTGCTGTTTTCTGCTGGTCTACGGTGCCACCTATTTCCATCACTCCTTAGTCTGTATTTTTTTTTTTTTTCCGGTACGCGGGCCTCTCACTGTTGTGGCCTCTCCCGTTGCGGAGCACAGGCTCCGGACGCGCAGGCTCAGCAGCCATGGCTCACGGGCCCAGCCGCTCCGCGGCATGTGGGATCTTCCCGGACCGGGACACGAACCCGTGTCCCCTGCATCGGCAGGCGGACTCTCAACTGCGCCACCAGGGAAACCCCTTAGTCTGTATTTTGTCAGCCCTTGAGTCTGCACTCTGGACAGTACGACGTGGTCCCACCATGGGGCTGTCCCAGGCACAAAGAAGTTACTGTGTCTTGGAGCAAGAAGCTGCGTGATCAGTTACCTTCCCGCTCTTACAGTGGGGAAAGCAACACCCCAAGGGGTCCCTCAGAAAATTGGTAGCTAAGCCAGTACTAGGGTGCAGGATTCCTCATCTCTGGTCCAAGTTCTCCCGACCCCACTCCACTTGCCTAGAAAAGATTCCCTGTTCCTACTGGTTCCTGGCTGTCCTCCATTCCCCAGCAATACCCTTCCCCCAGTTCCTAGGTTTCTCCTGCTGCCTTTGTCCTCCCAGAGAGGAAGATCATGGTGCAGATATACTGAGTTGCAATTTTTTAAAAAGCCTCCATCTGTTTAAAAGACTGTTGTTCTAGTCCTGGCTGGCTTGCACCCTCGAACAAGCATCATGGCATCTCTGATCACTCACCCAACGGTGTGGAGGTAGGCCAGCCCTGCCTGATGTCCTGCTCCCCTAACTGGTCCCTACTAGGAATGGGGAGAGGCAGCCAAGGCTTATGTGCAAGGGTCCGGCTCACCTTCTCCTGGATGCTGGTGTTGAGCCTCCTCAGCGTCTCCTGGAAGTTCTGGTTCTGTGGCTCCAGGGTGGCACAGCATTGCACATCCTTGAAGGCCTGGGCCAACTTCCCCAGGTGCTCCAGTGCCTGGCATCGCCGATACAGAGCCTTGATGTCCGAGGAATTGATGTCGATGGCTAGCAAGGGGGACAGGCAAGGCCTCAGGGGGCCGAGCTACAGACCACCTTCCCCTCCCCCACCGCTGCCCCCAACTGCAGGGCTTCTGTGCCTTCCTTGGAGAGTATGCATCCGTGTAGACTATCTGGTCCAAGGCTCCCCTTTGTTAGGGAGGCGGTAAGAATTACAGTCTCATGGTTGGAAGGGAGCTTAAGGGTCATCTTGTCTAATTCCTGACTCTCCAGTCTCGGCTCAGTGATCCCTGCCAAAGGCTCATCCAGCTGGTGCTTGCATACCTCTAGCAGTCCGGGAGCTCCTTCCTTCTCAAGGCAGACAGCTCCTTCGGAGAGCCCTTCCCTCCTCCCACCTGAAACATATCTTCCTGTAAGTTTGCCCTTTTGTCTTGAGTCTAGCCCTGGAACACGTGAGATGAAATCCAATCCTTCTTCCTCATGACGGACTTTAAGGTATTTGAAGGCAGCTCCCTGTCCCACCTGGGAGTTCCTTCTCTGAGCTAAGTATTGCCACTTCCCTGCTCTTCACAGGACGTGTTTCCAGTCCCCTTTCCAGCTGGGTCCCTCCCTTCTGAACTCACTCCAGACTATCTCTGTTTCTCCTTAAAAAAAGTGACCAAATCAAACCCCAACACAGACCTATGCAGAGGAGAATCTCCTTCATTCTGCATATTATAGCTCTAAAAATACAGCCAGGAGAAGTGTTCCCATTTTGATCGTGCTCTTAAGCCTAAGTTCTCTCAGAACTTGAGGCACTCCGTGGCCAGCGTTGACGTATGTTTATTCCTCCTAGTGTCTGTGGAATGAAATAGTGCCTCCGTCTTCCCCTCAGGAAGCCCAGTCCCCACAGAGTGGACCAGGCTGATGCCCTGGTTATGGGAACCAGCCCTCTCCCACCGCCATCCCATAGGAACATCTCCAAACTTCCAACAAACCGGCTGTGTCCTTACCGTGACAAAAGGATTTCTGGAAGCCACCTTCTAAGCAAAGAAGCTGCCCCAGCATATTTAACATGTAAAAATGTGACTTAGGGATGGCTTTTCTGAAGCTCTCCTTTCACATAAGGATGGTACATCTGAAGCCCCACCTACAATGCCCAGGATGGCGTCTATACAATCGGTCATCCCTGTGAGTGTTGAGAGCCTCTTGGACTAAACAGGGATGCAGAAGGGGAGGGAGGGAGGGCAAGGTCCGAGTGAGGGGGGCTCACCTCTCGAGGCATCTGAAGCCGCCTGAACATAGCTCTCCTGAGAAACGGGGAAGGAGGAAACTTGGTTAATGTGGGCCCGACACAGTGACAGCCAGAGAGGGTCCCCGAGGCGAGGAGAGAGGGCTCGCTGGCAGCTGCCACTGTCAGAGGCCAGGGGAGTGCCCCTCACTGGGCATGGAAAAGTGGACGAGCTTTGGCATCAGGCAAACTCGGGTCTGAACCCAGCTCTGCTGCTAAACACCTGGAGATCTTGGGGAAGTTACTGAGCCCTCCTCTGAGTCTTGAGTTTGTTATCTGCGATATGGGCATGGAAGCAGCAGCGACCTCCCGGTCTGCGGTTGAAATGCCACGAAATAACCTATGAAAAGCCCCTGTCATGATGCCACTTCCCATGAGGCTGCTTCCCGCGGGATGAGAACTAGCTCCATGGATGAATTTCTGTCTCCCAGAGGAGTGGGTCAGGCAATGGGTACCAGAAAGCAGTGGGAGGAGCCCTTCTCCAACCTGAGGGGTCCAGTGAGAGGGCTGGGATGATAGGCGTGCCCGTCAGGAGCGGGGGGCCACCTCCACACCCCTGCATCCCAGCCCTGGCCCTCAGCTCCCTGCCCCGCTTCATCCCAGACCGTTTTCAGGCCACAGGCTGCCCGGTTCCGATAGAGCGTGGCCAGGAGGGCCTTATCCTTGGTCAGCTTCAGGGCTTGGCTATAGCTCCTCGCTGCGGCCTTGTAGTCCTGGCGCTGGAAATGCCCGTTGCCTTCCTCCTTCAGCTGCACTGCTTCTGCCTCGGCCATCTGCGGGGACAGGATGAGCTCCGTCTGGCCGGCCCCTCCCTCCAGACCCGGGGCTGGGTTCCTGGCCTGAGGTCTGGAGCACCAGGTGCCCCATCGACCAGGAGGGGAGGGGAGGATGCTGCCTGCAACGGACCCACCCGGAGCGCCCGCGAATCCTTTGCCCAGAAGGACATCACAGCATTTGCTCGGAGCGTGGCCCGAGTCGAGAGGGGGTCTCAGAGACCCTGTTCCTAGGGAGTTCTGCTCAATAGTATATAACAACCTAAATGGGAAAAGAATCTGAAAAAGAATAGATCCACGTATATGCAGAACTGAATCACTTTGCTGTACACCTGAAGCTAAGGCAACACTGTTAACCAACTATACTCCAATATAAAATTAAAAAAACAAATTCCCTCTTCCTCCCTCTCTCTCCCTCCCAGCTAGACACACCAAGGGCCTGAGTTCTCACTGCAGGCCTGAACCTTTCTGGGTCCCCCTTCTCCCTCCCCAGTCCAAGGAACTCTCCAGGCCAGCTCACTTTCTCACAAGGACAGTGTTCTCGGTCTGTGCTCCCCGGGGTGCTGCTCCCGTGTGTGTGAACCCCCAGCCAGCGTCCGCCTGCCCCTCCTAGCCCCACCCCAGGAGACTTTATCAGCCCTGCTAGTGGCGCCAGACCATATTTGGCCACAGGGGCAGGTGCCCCTGGAGTCTGTCACTGATACTCAGGGCCCTCCCCCTCCCCAGACTGGACAGTCATGACCACGTGGAGGTTCTGACTAACTCCTGCCCCAGTACCCCACTCAGGGGCGGTCCTGGGGACTCAGGCACTCATACCCCAAAGAGTGAGAGAAAGATCCAGAGGGACGGGAACCCCCCAGCACCCCCTCCCTCCCTCGGCACGGCTCTAATGCCGCTTGTCCACCTCCATCCCAGATAAACAGCCTCCCCTCCCCTCCCCCACCACTGTTATTTTGGGAGCAGAGTGACAGCTGAGGGGCTGGCAGACTTGGACACACACAGCAGCTGCCCAGGTCCCAGGCCAACTGGAGACATCCAGAAATGCCCTTCTGGAGGGAGGAGGGAAGACGAAGGAGGAATGTTCCTTCCCCTCTTCCCCTTGGCCACAACTCCCCTACCCCTTCCACCTGTTGAAAATGTCCTCGCTTTTCAGAGAGACCCATGGACTTGCTGTCTCACTTTGGTGGAAGTGGGTTGTTTCTTTGTTCCACTCTGCACATCTTCTGTGGTTCCTCCCCGTCTGTATGGAGTGGCTATATTCAGCCGCTCTCTCCCATCAGACTGGGAGCTCCCAGAGGACGGGCTCTGTTCATCCCCCACCAGAGTGAAGTCTTCTCCCACAGCAAGAGCTGGGGCAACCTGGGAATTCCCTGAGACCAAGAACTGTGCCCCCTAACTGACTGGGACTTGCGGAGCCCCCCTCAGCAAAAAGGGGTCTTCCTGGGACAAGAGCTATGTATTCACTAAAAACTGTGAATCAGGGACTTCCCTGGCAGTCCAGTGGTTAAGGCTCCGTGCTCCCACTCCAGGGGGCACGGGTTTGATCCCTGTTCGGGGAACTAAGGTCCTGCATGCTGCTCCATGCGGCCAAAAAACAAAAACAAACAAAAACCCCAAAACTGTGAATCACTATGTTGTGCACCTGAAACTTATGTAATATTGTAAATCAACTATACCTCAATGTTAAAATTTTAATTAAATTGAAAATTTTTAATTAAAAAAAAGAACAACTATGTATTCATCACCAGAGAGGGTCTCCCCTGGGGCAGGAATTGTTTCTCCTCATCCGACTGAGGGTTCCTAAGAGAAATTTATGAGGTTGTCCCTACTTGGATTCAGAATTCTCCTGCATTTCTGTGTCTCTGAGCCTGGGCTGTGGGCACCCTCCCAGAGGGCAAGGATAGCATCTCATGCAGTTTGTTTTCCTCTGGCACAGAGCCTGGAAGAATCAGTGCCCAATGCATGTTCCTAAATGAATGAATGAATGAATGAATGAATGAATGAATGAAGGCTTTGTGCTGATGCTTTGCTTCACTTACTACCATTCTGTCATCCTCTCCCCTATATCTTCAAACTGAGAAAGATACTGCAGGAAAAAAAGCCTAGGTGGGATCACTCACACTAGATTCTGCTCTTAGCTCTGTGACCTTGAAAACACAGCTCTGTGACTTTGGACAAGTTCTACTGCTCTGCTGGACACAAGATCCAGCCCTGATATATGTTTGTTGACCGAATAAACGAATGAATGGATGGGTGAATTCCCTGCCCCCAACCCCGGGGCTCCTTTGTGGGCGGCTCTCTGTAGCAGTGATATAATATGGTAAAGGATCCTGCCATTGGCAGAGAGAGATCCAAGGGACCCTAGATTCAAATCCTGATTCAGTAATTCATTCCACAAGCATTTCTTAAGCATTTGCTATGTGCCAGAAACTGTGAATGATTATGGAAGCAGAGAACATTCACGGGGGTAAGGATTTGTGTCTATTTTGTTCACTTACATATCCCAAGTGTCTGCAACAGTGTGTGGTATGTCGTAGGTGGTCAATAATATTTGTTGAATGAATGGATGAAAGACTTCCATGGATCTGTGATTTCTGAAGAATACCAAGGTGTTTTGAAATCAGGAAACATGACATTGTTTCAGAGCTGGTTTCCCTGAGTAAATGATTGAATGAGTTAATGTACATAGAGCTCCTAGAACAGTGTCTGACAGAGACCTTTGTTAAATGATTGAATGGATATTTAAGGCAAGACCTGAAGAATGAGGAACTGTTCCTGTATGTATTCATCAGCTCAGGCTGCCATAGCAAAATACCACAACTGGGTGGCTTAAACAACAAAAATTTTTTATTCTCACAATGCTGGTGGCTAGAAGCCTAAGATCAAGGTGCCATCATTAGGGTTGGTTTCTGGTGAAACTTCACTTCCTGGCTTGTAGACAGCCACCTTCTGCGGTGTATTCACGCAGCCTCCTCCCTGTGTGAGAGCAAAGAGAGGTGTGGGACGGCAGGGGGAGAGCACGCGCGAGCTGTTGTTTCTCCTCTTCTTCTTATAAGGACACCAGTCCTATCAAATTTGGATGCCATCTTTATGACCTCAACGTAACCTTTATTACATCCTTATAGAGTCTATCTCCAAATACAGTCACACTGGGGGTTAGGGCTTCAACATATGAATTGGGGGTGTGTGTGCACAGGTCTGTATCAGTTCCAGAAAACAGCATGGGCAAAAGCACTTGGAAGATCTAAGAAATAGCCAGAAAGATTTGATCTTAAAGTGAGAGGAGTGGCTGGAGAGGTAAGGCTGAGTGGACCATTATAAGGAGTCTGATTTTTTCCTGCCTATAATGGGAGCCATTGTAGGGTTTTAGGACAGAAAGTAACAGACCAGAGTTTTGGTTTGAAACGTCACTCTGGTTGCTGTGTGGAGAACGCACAGGAGGAGGTAGGGTAGAGACAGGGAGGCAAGTGAAGAGGCTATTGTAGGGACCACGGTTGACTCAGAGCAGAGTGTGACAGTGGAGGTGGAGAGAACAGATTCTAGATAGGTTCATGAGGCAGCATTGGCAGAGCCTGAGACTCCCGGGATGCAGGGGGGAGAGAGAGCAAGACAGCGAGAAAGAGAGAGAAAGAGAAAGAGAGAGAGAGGGAGAGGAGCTGACAGGAAGATCCCAGGTTTCTGGTAAGAGCGCTCCTGGTCCGACTCTGCTTTAGTTCCTCATCTGTAACATGGGGTGAAAAGAGTTGTGAGGATTAAATGAGTTACATATGTAAAGCACTTAGAACAATGCCTGATACATTGCTATCGTTATCATTATCATTATTGTTATTGCTCTACACTGTTGAAAATGTAAGAATTTTTTGCTTCTGTACGCATCAAGTATTATTAATTTATTTGATCCATTTATTTGAGGCCAGGCGCGGCGCGACACTTCCCCTCCGCAACACCAGAGGGCGATGTGGCGGATTGCAGCACCGCTGGACCACCGGGGCGGCGCTCCGTCCCGCCGGAGTTTTCCCCTCCACGTGGGGACGCAGGATGGCGGCGGTGGTGGCGGTGGGTGGGCTTGTGTGGGGGCGGGGGCGCCGCGGCTGGGCGCTCGGGCCGGGGTCCCCGAGGCCGGAGGGAGGCGGAAGTGGGGGCCCTTCGGTCCGGGCGGCGTGCATGACGCCCGCCGCGCTTGTCCGCACAGGACGAGGCGGCGACGCGCGACGTGCAGCGACTGCTAGTGCAGTTCCAGGATGAGGGCGGGCAGCTGCTGGGCTCCCCGTTCGACGTGCCCGTGGACATCACCCCGGACAAGCTGCAGCTCGTGTGCAACGCGCTGCTGGCCCAGGTGAGCGGCGGGCCTGGCGGCCCCGCGTCTTCTCCGCCGGGCGGAGGGCGGGCGGCGCTGCCCTGGTCGGGGACGCAGGGGATCAGGAGACCGAAGGTCTCGGGTACATCCCCACTCTCCCACAGGGGTGATAACATCCCGGCGGTGCCGTCTGCCTTGGGGAGGGTCGGAAGATGTGAGTGTGAGAGCGCTTTACGCGCCCACCATCGGGAGTTCACCCGCGGAGAGAGACCGCGTTTTGAACGCATTGGGTGCATCGTAACAATGATTCCTTGGCACAGCTCCTCATTATATTCCCATTGTCATTAATATCCCCATTTTACAGTGCTGCCTGAGACCATTCAGTTATTTGTATGGCGCTGCGCAGTAGGTGGTAGATTGGGAGTTGGAAGCCAAGTGTCAGATTCAAAACTCGTGCTCTCCTAAGCCGGTGTTTATCAGATGCTGCCCTCTATTGAAGAGTGGGAGACTGTTTAAAAATACAATACCTGGGGCTTCCCTGGTGGCGCAAGTGGTTGAGAGTCCGCCTGCCGATGCAGGGGACGCGGGTTCGTGCCCCAGTCTGGGAGGATCCCACATGCCGCGGAGCGGCTGCGCCCGTGAGCCATGGCCGCTGAGCCTGCGCGTCCGGAGCCTGTGCGCCGCAACGGGAGAGGCCACAACAGTGAGAAGCCCGCGTACCGCAAAAAAAAAAAAAAAAAAAAAAAAAAAAAAAATACAATACCTGGACCCCACCCAAGACTTACCACACCAGACCGTGGGGTGAAGCAGAGGGTCTACCTTTTTCAGTCAGCTTTTTGGATGCTTCTTACACATTATGCAGCATGGTCTGGTGGTTTAGAAAACGCTGCATAATGCTATATGCTAACCCTAATCCTGGACTTCAGTTTTCTTTCTGAAGAAACTGAATTAGGCATTAGCAATAGGACGTTGCGTTAATCACTTAGTTGCTCTGAGCCTCAGTTTTTTTCATCTATCAATATTAATGCCTCCTTCCCAGGGTGGTTGTGAGATTCAGATATAGGATTTTGAAGTGGTGTGTAAGTGTCTTGCAGTCGCTCTTTAAGGATTAAAAAAGTCTTTTTTTTTCATCTTTATTTTTTATTTTTTTTTGCTTTATAACAAATTTAATCAGTTATACATATACATATGTTCCCATATCCCCTCCCTTTTGCGTCTCCCTCCCACCCTCCCTATCCCACCCCTCCAGGCGGTCACAAAGCACCGAGCTGATCTCCCTGTGCTATGCGGCTGCTTCCCACTAGCTATCTACCTTACGTTTGGTAGTGTATATATGTCCATGCCGCTCTTTCACTTTGTCACAGCTTACCCTTCCCCCTCCCCATAAAAAGGTCTTGCTGAATGGGGAATGATGGGGGAAACCCAAGCAGGGTGGCTTGAAAAGTAGGAAGCGTTGCCTGCCCACAGCTCACGGAGGGTGGGGGTCCCTGGTGGAGGCGGCCTTGCCCATCCTTTGATGGGGGGGGGTTCTCTTTTCTGTTGTCCTCCAGGAGGATCCCCTGCCGCTGGCTTTCTATGTCCATGATGCCGAGATCATCTCGTCCCTGGGGAGGACACTGGAGTCACAGGCGGTGGAGACAGAGAAGGTCCTTGACATCGTCTACCAGCCCCAGGCTATCTTCAGGGTTCGCGCTGTGACCCGCTGCACCAGCTCCTTGGAGGGTCACAGCGAGGCAGTCATTTCTGTGGCCTTTAGCCCTACAGGAAAGTAAGGACAGCTGCAGAGTCATTGAGGAGAGTGTGGGTGCAGCTGCTGGCGGGGTGGGGGGACTCCCAAGTTATGCTCAATGGGGCCTCTGGCTGCCCACCCTAGACCCAAGCTCTGGGCTCAGGTTGCAAGTGAGGGACTTCCCCGGTGGAGTTTGGTCCCCAAAGGTCAAGGATACCTGCCTTGGAAGAGCCCTTCCTGGACTTGACCTCAGGAGATCTGAGCTGCCAGCTCACCTCTGCCCCTTTCTAGCCATGTGACCTGGGCAAGTCACTTAACCTCTCTCTCAGTTAGTTGTTCACCTGAGAAGTAGGGTTTATTTGCTTCTCACAATCCTATGAGGATAGTAAGAAGCTTTAAATCTGGTTATGACTGTGGCCATTCCTTTTAAGAAGGACAAGGAGAGAAATGGCCTCCTGGGGTCTTCTCCCAGATGGCATCGGTGTTATATTTCTCCTTCTCAGAAGAGAAAATTCCAGTCCCAGATTCTGTTCCCAGAAGATGATTGACTAGGCAGCAGGAATGTACGTGTGCAGTGTTTCCGGTGTGCCCCACCCCTTGTCTTCACTGCAGAGGTCAGGTGGGCTCTCTTCTTCCCCAGGTACCTGGCCAGTGGCTCTGGAGACACTACTGTGCGCTTCTGGGATCTCAGCACTGAGACACCACATTTCACGTGCCAGGGTCAGTACCCAGTTACCCACTTAGGGGGTTTTAACGCAGTGGCGGGTGGCTGATTGACTCAGCTCTTTAGTTCCTGAGGAGGAGAGGAGGCCCAGAGCACATTCCAGCCCCTTGACATCCAGTTAGTGGCTGCCTGTTGCTAGGTAGAGACCTTACCCTTGAGCCCCGCCAGCCACTTACAAACAAGCAGAGACTGGACGGAAGAGTCAGCGTGGGGTTGTGGGCAGGGGCTAACTGCCTGGTAGCAAGGAGAGCCAGGCTTAAATCCAGTCTCTGCCCTAGTGGTTCTCAAACTTGAACGTGCATCAGAATCACCTGGAGGGCTTGTTAAAATATAGATTTCTGGGTCCCACCCCCAGAATTTTGTCTCCTTAGGTCTGGGGTGTGACCTGAAATTTGCGTTTCAAGTTCCCAGGCATTGCTGATGCTGCTGGCCTGGGGACCTCACACTAGCTGGGTGATCTTGTAGGTAGGCCTTGCTTCCTTTCTAAGCTTTGGTTTTCTCATCTGGAGAATGGGGATGATACTTCTTGCTTTGCCCCATACTCTAGAGCTGTCACGAGAACTGTAGGACTGATGTGTGTGAAAGAACTTTATATCCTTGTGTAGCACATAAGGAACTACTAGAAAGTGGCAGTGTTACCTGTGCGGCGAGATGCACGGCCCTAGCACTTGGGAGGGATTCTGCCTTTGCCTAGGAAGCCTCATCTCTTCTGTTCGATCGTTCAATCATTCAGCAGCTAGCTAAGGAGTTTCTGCAGCGTGCCAGGCGTTGCTAGGCAACGGGGATAAAGAAAGGTGTGGTCCCCCTTTCTCCCCCACTGCTTTCTTAGGACACAGACACTGGGTCCTTAGCATATCCTGGTCCCCAGACGGCAAGAAGCTGGCTTCAGGCTGCAAGAATGGCCAGGTAGATGGGGGTCAGGGTAATTAGGCAGGGATTCTGGGGCTCCCTTCCTGCGAGATGGGTCAGAATCAGGTTCTGGGGTCTTCGGGGAGGGGTGAGCGGGGGCGACGGGCGGGGGACCCTTGGTGGGACCAGGGGAAGGGTGGGGAGGGTTACTTTCGATGAGCTGCTGTCCTTCAGGTTCTCCTGTGGGACCCAAGCACAGGGAAGCAAGTGGGCAGGACCCTTGCCGGCCACAGCAAGTGGATCACAGCCCTGAGCTGGGAGCCCCTCCACGCGTGAGTGACACTGACAGCTGGGTGAATGAGGAGCCAGGGCTTCAAAGCCGTAGCCCTCCCCTGCTTGGAGGAGTCTTATGTGAGGGGACAGGGTAGGCAGTCTGACCGGCAGTGACAGCGTGGCGGGCGGTGGGGAAGGTCTTCGGCACCTGTGTTGCGCGGGCGGGGCGGGGGGAGGGCGGTGGTGCTCATCACGGGGCCTGAGAGCCACCTTGCAGCGCAGCCAGATCTTGGGGTCAGGAAGCTGTCGAGACATTATCCCTGGTCTTTGCGCTGGGGATCGGGAGGCAGTGTTGGAAGACAGGCATCCCCAGGTCAGAAGTGAGGACACGTCTCCCTTTCTTCCCAGCAACCCCGAGTGCCGCTACGTGGCCAGCAGCTCCAAGGACGGCAGCGTGCGGGTCTGGGACACGGCTGCGGGCCGCTGTGAGCGCATCCTCACTGGGCACACACAGTCAGTCACCTGTCTCCGGTGGGGAGGGGACGGGCTTCTCTACTCCGCCTCCCAGGACCGCACCATCAAAGTCTGGAGGGCTCATGATGTAAGAGCTGGGAGAGGCCCGGAACCAGCCTGGGGAAATCTTGGGCCAGGGAGGTTGACCACTGTTTCCTGGGTGGTTGGGGAAGTGCTTCGGGAACAGGGGTCTTATTATAGCGGAGGTTCCAGGACCCCTTAGCACGGCCAGGCTCTGGAAATTTCCTGCTGTAGGAAGCCTATTTAGGTTTATCGAACCTGCCGTATCCCAAACTTATTTGACCAGAGCCCTTTTTTGTGACATTTCCCTTCTGTGAAACATATTTCCAGAAACAGTGCTCTGGGCTGGTACCCTTATTTTACAGATGAGGAGAGACTTGAGTCCAGAGGGGTGATTTGATTCAGATCACAGTGAATGAGGGCCCTGCTTCTGAGTCCCACAGTGCCCATCTTCTGGGGCTGATCTGGGGGTGCATGTTCCCAGGGACGGAGACTGCTCTGTGTGTGTCTGACCTGTCTCCCTTTGCCCTAGGGTGTGCTGTGCCGGACTCTGCAAGGCCATGGCCACTGGGTGAACACCATGGCCCTCAGCACCGACTACGCCCTGCGCACAGGGGCCTTTGACCCAGCTGAGGCCTCAGTTAACGCCCAGGATCTCCGAGGGTCCTGTGAGTGAGCGGGGGTGGGGAGAAGGAGCCAGTTCTCAAGCTTCACATGCAAGAGGCGGACCTAGGCTGGGGGGGCGGGGACTTGCTCTTTGTGTTGGATTTTCTCATCAGCCTTGTTCCTTCTCTCCTTCGATACCTGGACACAGTGCAGGAGTTAAAGGAGAGAGCTCTGAGCCGCTACAGCCTCGTGCGGGTGAGTATCTGCCATACTCACCGGCACCGCCAGCTCTATGCGCTTCTTCTCCTTGTCCCCAAAACACTGCAGACGCTCAGGCCCTTCTCCCTTGTAGCCCCAGCTCAGAACGTACCTTTTCTGGAAAGTCGTTCCTGATAATCCTAGTTTACAATCCTAAAAACCATAATGTGCTGGGGATCATTTTATTTCATTTTGTTTTGTTTGTTCATCTGTTTATTTGCAATCCTCAGGTACCTCTCTTTTTTATTTTATTTGGTTTCAGTAACACATTCACATGGTCTAAGTTTCAAGGAAAACAAAAAGGGGAATTCCCTGGTGGTCCAGTGGTTAGGACTCGGCGCTCTCACTGCCAAGGGCCCGGGGTTCGATCCCTGGTCGGGGAAGTAAGGTCCTGCATGCTGCACGGCATGGCCCAAAAAATAAAAAAAATTTTTTTAAATGCAGAGAACACAAAGCAGTAGGGGCCATTTTAGATGGTGGAAAGTCTCTCCTCTCTGTTGCACCTTCATCCGTGCCTTCTGGAAGCATCCAGTGCTACCAGTGTCTTGTGTCTCCTTCCAGAGACGTCATATATACACATACACATATACGTGTACACTACACACAGTACGGATACACACGCGTATACAAGCCCACATGTAAAATCCTTCCCCTTTTTAGCACACCACTCTGTACCTTGCTTCTTCTTGAATTATACGTCATAGAAATGGTCCCGTCCCGTGTGCTTGAAGTCTCCCTTTGGGGGAGGTAACCAGCCTCCTTTCTCCAGTCCTGGACTCCGTGCTGGTGTTGAGCAGTCAGTGGTGTGTTCGCTGCCAAGGGCGGGCTCTCCTCTCTGAGACCAGGTGCGCTTTGTGCCTCCCCAGGGCCGGGGCCCAGAGAGGCTGGTGTCTGGCTCCGACGACTTCACGCTGTTCCTGTGGTCCCCGGCGGAGGACAAGAAGCCCCTGGCACGGATGACGGGGCACCAGGCCCTCATCAACCAGGTGGTCTTCTCTGCGGACGCGCGCGTCCTCGCCAGCGCCTCCTTTGACAAGTCCATCAAGTTGTGGGATGGCAGGACGGGCAAGTGAGTGGCGGGCGTGGGGAGGGGAGGAGCGTCGCTCTCTTCCTCCGGAGGGAGCTTGGCCCTGGCAAGTGTTTGGATTTTCTGAGCCTCTTGTTTCCTCTTCTGAATGTGCAGACCCCCTACCTCTCTGCTTTGTTACAAGGATTAAATGAGGTGGTCCGTTTAGCACCATCACTAAGTGGGCGCTGAAAATGCTAGCTTCTTTCATATCTAGGGAGGGAAATGATGTTAAAGCTGGCCAAGGGAATTGCCTGGCGGTCCAGTGGTTAGGATTCTGTGCTCTCACTGCCAGGGATGCGATCCCTGGTCGGGGAGCTAAGATCCTGGAAGCCGTACGGCATGGCCCAAAGAAAAGAGTAGCCAAGGGCCGGGGATGCAGCACAAGTGTGGGTTTGTGGTCCAGTGTTTATCTGGCCCTCCTCAGAGTGAGGCAGTCCATCACCTGGGAGCTTGATGGAAATGCAGAACCTTGGGCCCCACCCCAGACCTTGGGGATCAGATGACCTGCATTTCAAGGTCACCTCTCAAGTCTGAGAAGCACTGCTATGACGAGGCACAGTGCCCTTGCAGTTAGTTAGGAGGAGAGGCAGAGGCATGGGCGAGGAAAGGAGCAAGGAAACCCTTGTTGAGGGCGAAGGGGCACCTATGTGTCAGTCTCTGTGTATTTTCACACCACAGCCCTGTGAAACAGATCATTCGGTTTCTTTTTCTTTTCTTTTTTCTGGCTGCGTTGGGTCTTCGTTGCTGCGCACGGGCTTTCTCTAGTTGTGGCGAGCAGGGGCTACTCTTGGTTGCGGTGCGCGAACTTCTGGTTGCAGTGGCTTCTCGTGTTGCGGAGCACGGGCTGTAGGCGCGTGGGCTTCAGTAGTTGTGGCTCACGGGCTCAGTAGTTGTGGCTCGCAGGCTCTAGAGCGCAGTCTCAGTAGTTGTGGCGCACGGGCTTAGTTGTTCCGCGGCATGTGGGATCTTCCCGAACCAGGGCTCGAACCTGTGTCCCCTGCATTGGCAGGCGGATTCTTAACCACTGCGCCGCCAGGGAAGCCCTGGTTTCTTTTTAAGATAAGGAAACTGAGTCTCAGAGAGGCCCAACGACTTGCACCAGCAGACACAGCCAGTCTGTCCCGACCAGGTTCCAGGTGGGCCTGGCCCACTGTTTCTCCATGCCACCTGTCAGCAGGCACCTGTCGTGGTGGTTGGGGGAGGGTGGTGTGCAGATGGGCTAAGCAGACGGCTGCATTGGATTCCGAGGCTTGCAAAGTTGAGCAGGTATGGAGGCCTGGCAAGAAGCATTCTAGAAGCAACTCATTTGGAGAAGTTTTCCAGCATCGTAATGACCGGTAAAGATTAAATTGGTCTGGGGTGGGGACCAGACAGTGAGATTTTGTAAAAGTTCCCAGGTAAACCTGACACGCAGCCAAGGTTGAGAACCACCGCTGTGGGCATAGAGGACCCTTCAGGCGTGTTTGAAGATCTCATATCCATCCTCATCTTCCTTCCCCTGGCCCAGGTACCTGGCCTCCCTGCGTGGCCACGTGGCTGCCGTGTACCAGATTGCGTGGTCGGCCGACAGCCGGCTCTTGGTCAGTGGCAGCAGTGACAGCACACTGAAGGTGTGGGATGTGAAGGCCCAGAAGCTGGCCGCAGACCTGCCAGGCCACGCGGATGAGGTGCGGCCGACCCTCGTGGGCAAGTGGTTGAGAGGGAGTTGAAGCCTGGCCCCCCTCCCCCACCCTCCTCACTCCGCCACTGTCCCCCTCCCCCTCCCCCCTTCAGGTATACGCTGTCGACTGGAGTCCAGATGGCCAGAGAGTGGCAAGTGGCGGAAAGGACAAATGCCTCCGGATGTGAGTTTGGGGGAGGTGGCGGCTCTCCTGCCCTTGGTGACCATCCCCTGTGGTGTAGAGTTCCAAGGGCTCTCCAGGGGCCCACACCGTCCCGAGACGGTAGCCTCCGGCGGGAGGTGGTAGTTCTTAGCACGCTGGACTTTGGAGTCCTGGGACCTAGGTCAAGTCCTTGTTCTGCCTTTCAGTGTGCCGTCGTGGAGAGCTTGGTTCCCCTGTCTCCTGGGACTTACCCGGAGACGGGAGGATCAAAGATAGGTGAATACACTTTGGAACCTGAAGGTTGTGTACTTGTAAAGGATTGCCACTGTTCGTCATCGGACAGCCTTGGTGGGCATCGCAGGGGCCAGGCCCCTGGATGAGGTCCTGGCCGAGGCAGTGGCGGGCACCTGGCCTAAGTGCCGGTGGCTGGAGCAGGGACAGTAGCCAGGGCGGGGGGAGTAGACCGGGGGCGGGGGGGACCACAAGCTCTCCCCTTAGTGGGCTCCTGGGATTGTACGGCGCCTCCCTCTCCCGAGGTGGCATCCGCATCCTGCTCCATCCCTCTCTCCACAGATGGAGGAGGTGAGAAATCCCAAGGATCCCCACCTAGACTCAGCCTCTGCCAGCTGCCTGCCCTGATGGAGACCAAAGGCCGGGGTGATGACCTTGAGAATGAGCGTGGCCTGCCGTCCTCAGACAGACCCCAGTAGCGTCCCTCCCCAGAGCAGGAGGTTGAAGGTCGAGGGAGGTTATCACTGAGCTCAGCCCTTGGCTGTCACTTGGTAGCTCACTGGTGCCAGCACGGGGGTGGGGGGCGGGGGGGCCGGGCGATGACCGGCCCTCACTGCTGCCCTTGCCTCCTTTCCTGAATGCCGTCTCTTTAGGGTCAGACCGCAGATTCTGTGACCAAATAAATAACTTATATTTTGAAGGTTTGGTTATGATTTCTTGTCCCAGGTTCTCAGGGCTTTACTGAGGATTATGCTAAGTCAGCTTGTCTAGCCCCTCCCTCTGGGCTACACCAAAACCATGCTGGTCAGGAAGTTGCCTTTCCTCTATTCCCACCGTGCCTACGAGGGAGAGGCCAGCTGAGGCTGGGGAGATGGGCTGAAGCCCGTATGTTAGTGGCCAGAGGATGATGTAAGGCTGTGTTGTCCATTCCGCTGGCACCAGCCACATGAAGATGTTTGCATTAACTAGAATTGGGGCCATTTAGAAATGCAGTTGTCATACCAGCTCAGGGCTACTTACTGATTTGGACAGCACAGATAGAGGACACTTTGACCATCACAAGGACTTGTGCTGCTCTGGGGTGCTTTCCTCGGCCTCAGACAGCCCCACTGGGCTCTCGCAGCACAGAGAGGAAGGCGGCGGCTGCCCCAGAGGGTTCCCTCTAACAGGCCATGCAGTGGTGGGAGCTCTGGAGGAAGCGGGGGGTGGTGTAATGGGGAGGATGGTTCTCTGCCCCGTGAAGACTTACACAGTGACGGGAATCCCCACCAGGACATCCTCAAACCTTTGGCCAAGATCTTGCCCTCCGTGCGTCTTGCGTCCACTTTGTCTTCCAATACGAAGGTGCATCTACTCAGGTTGACTTCCAAACCATCCTTGTATGGACCGCTCGGGGCCACAGCACTTCTGACATCTTGTTCCTTCTCACCCTCCCCCGCCCCATCTGCGCTGTTACATCGTCGCCTGGCTGTGGTTCTTGGCTTCCACCTGGCCCGTCTCTGCAGGGGGACTGCGTGAGGGGCCGAGGGAGGCAGCGGGGGCTGAGGTCCTACTCGGTGCCAGGCGCTGTTCTGCTGCGCTCTCACGGGACCCTCACAGTAACCCTGCAGCCGGGCCGGGAAGGGTCAGACCACATCCCCATGTTTTTGATGAGGAAATTGAGCCCGAGAAGCTTAAATGGTTTGCCTGTACCCTCACATCCAGGAAGAGACAGAATTAAGTCAGACCCTCCCCCCAAAGCTTGTGCACTTTGCATCATGTCCCCCAGAGCTCAAGTCTGAGGCTGACTGTGTGGGCTGTCGCTACCTCTGCCCAACATTGCTCTTTTTCCTGGTGTGTGTTTTAATCTTTGAGGACCATCTCCTCCTCCCATGGGGAAGGGGTGATGTTGTCACCTCATTGCCCCATCCCCTGACCCACCTGGACTCTTGGTCCTGGCAGAAGCCAGGAGGGTGGGTGGCAACGGCCCAGCTGAGGCTGTCGGCGGCATGAAACAGAATTCCAAGGTGCTGGGTGACGTGCAGGTTTTAATGAGGGACGTGGACCAGCGCAGATCTGGGGAAGGAAGCCTAGCAGCTATGGGCAGTGGAGGCTGATCTGACCTGGCCTGGCCTGCGGTGTCTCCAGGTGAATGAAGCTCCCATCTGGCCTCGGCCCCAGGCCCAGGGCCAGCAGGGTGATCAGCGGTTCCCTGGCTTGATGCTGCTGGTACATTTCATGGTTCCGGTTCCTAAGGGCCCTGGTCCAAAGCTGAAAGTAGTTAAGGGGCTTCCTGGGGACCTCCCCCTTAGTAGGGAAAGAGGTGTTCCAGATCTTCTAGCCTCCGCATGTCCTCCAACCCCATGGACACAGTTTTCCTCTGGGGTTTTTTGCGCCGCACAGTGATCTGGATAGGATTGTTCTCGGGGAAGCTGCTCAAGTCTGTAGCATCGGTTGCAAACTGAAATAAACCAACCAACGTCCTCAGAACTCCTGACCCTGAGCTCACCTCTTCGACTCTGCCACCCCCTCGTTTGTCTGCTAAATGGGGTCTCCACAGCCTTACCAACCTATTCATTGACACCAGGAACAGGAACAAAGAGGCATGATTCAAATCTGTGCCTCCCCGGGTGTGTGCTGTCTTTACTGGGGCCTCTCCTGCCCACCCCCAGGCTGTTCCCTTCTTTGTCCCGCTTTAGCCTCTTCCCTCTCTTACCCTCAATGCCCTTGACTTCCTGACCCACTCACAATTATTGATACTAAGTTGAAGAATCCAGAAGCCAATGGCTTTGGGAGACTTGTTAGAGATGAATGAAAAGATTAATTTGCATTCCCAGTGGGCCCCAAAGTGGCTGAACCCTGAACCCTCCCAGAGGAGAGTGGCCTGGAATTGAGGCTTATTTTCCCAGGGAGAAGGAAAGCCAGCAGGAGGACGAGTCGTGGGGGTATAGGGGTGTTCCCAACCTCCAAAACCCCTGGTCCACACCCCTCGGGCCCGCCTTCTCCCAGGGCTCACTTTGTAGGGCTTGCACCACTTCCCCATCCCAGCGGTGTTGGCTGCGCGGACAGTCAGGCAGTAACTCGTGGCCGTCTTCAGCTGCATCAGCTTGATGGTGGTGCCCAAGACCTTATTGAAGATCCATGGGCGATTCGTTGCCTTGGGCATCTCACTATCACTTTTCCTGACCACCTCCTGCAACTGAACCTGGTAGAAACTGACCTGCTGCTTGCCTGGGGCGTAGGTCCAGGAAATCTAGGGGAAGAGAACCCCCGAGACTTCCTCAGACCTGGCCTGGCCTCCCCTCACCACCCCGCCATCCCTCACAACGTGGGTCAGAAGACCCCACTCCCGCCCCTGCTCCTGCTGGAGCTGAGGTAGAACTGATGGCAAGTGTTAGGCACTCCCAACTCTAAATATGGCCCCACCAGCCCGAAGCGTGAGCACCTCTCCCTGGGCAACCTTACCAACCTCAGAGGGTACCCTCACTCCGTATTCTAGACTGTGTGTCAGTTGAAAGGGACCTTAGCCATCATCCCGCCCACCTCACTCATTGCAGATGGCGTTACAGGTTCAGAGAGAGCAAGTAGCTGGCCCGTGGTCACACAGCAGTTACGTGGCAGAGCCAAGGTTCAAACCAATAGCTCCAGAGTCCGTACACTTTGTACTACAACAGTGGTTGCCAAGCCAGGATCTCAGACAGTTTTTATAACTGCGGATTCCTGGCCCTGCAGTCACCTGTCTTGTCTCCCATTTCCAGTTTCTCCTCTAACTAGGCTAGTGGTTCTCAAACTCTGGTGGGCAGAGTCCTACCCCGGAGGACTTGTTAAAACAAAGACCACTGGGGGCTCCCCGGGTGGCACAGTGGTTAAGAATCCGCCTGCTTGGGCTTCCCTGGTGGCGCAGTGGTTGGGGGTCCGCCTGCTGATGCAGGGGACACGGGTTTGTGCCCTGGTCGGGGAGGATCCCACATGCCGCGGAGCGGCTGGGCCCGTGGGCTGTGGCTGCTGAGCCTGCGCGTCCGGAGCTTGTGCTCCGCAACGGGAGAGGCCACAGCAGTGAGAGGCCCGCGTACCGCAAAAAAAAAAAAAAAAAAAAGAATCCGCCTGCCATTGCAGGGGACACGGGTTCGATCCCTGATCTGGGAAGATCCCACATGCTGCAGAGCAACTAAGTGCGTGCGCCACAACTAATGAGCCTGCGCTCTAGAGCCCGTGAGCCAAGACTATTGAAGCTCGTGCGCCTAGAGCCCCTGCTCTGCAACAAGAGAAGCCACCACAATGAGAAGCCCGCGCACCACGATGAAGAGCAGCCCCCGCTCGCTGCAACTAGAGAATGCCTGCACACAGCAACGAAGACCCAACGCAGCCAAAAATAAAATAAATAAATAAATGTATAAAAAAAAGAAACAAAAACACAGACCGCTGGCCCCTGACCCCAGTTTCCGATTCAGGAGGCCCAAGTAGGGGGTAGGGAAAGCGAGAATTTAAATGTCTAATA
The DNA here is from genome assembly GCF_964341445.2 of Mesoplodon mirus. Classification (NCBI taxonomy): domain Eukaryota; kingdom Metazoa; phylum Chordata; class Mammalia; order Artiodactyla; family Ziphiidae; genus Mesoplodon; species Mesoplodon mirus. The sequence continues at coordinate 58,258,726 of NC_138994.1, read as the reverse complement.
AGTTGCCATACGATGCTGATGCTACTGGCAGTCTAGGGACCACACTGAGAAACACTGCTCTAGGCCATCGAACAATGGGACTTCCAGATTTATCTTCCAAAATATAGCTCAAATTGCATCTATCACCTGATACAAAGCTTTGCAAAAAGCTAATCGTTATTGCTTACTGAAAAATCTATAACGTAGCGTAATGGTAAAGGACCTCTGGAAAGTGACCCCAGACTAACTCCTGCTCTCTTCCCTCCCTGTATCTAGAACAGTGCTACTCGACATGTGGTCCATGGGCCATCAACACCACCTGGGAATTTGTTAGCAGTGCAGAGTCTCAGGCCCCACCCTAGACCTACTGAATCAGAACTTCTAGGGATGAAGCCCAGGAATCTTACCAGTAACTAGATGATCAGATCTGCAGGCGCAGGACAGTATGAGAAGCCCTGGATTGGACCTAGGTGTTTCCTTCCATACTTTCCCACCTGTGAGCCTCTGCTAGTGTCAGCCCTCCACGGAATGCCTTTCCCCATCTCTAGATGTTTAAATCCGACCTCTGTGTCCCAGTTCAAATGTTACTAAATGCCACCAAAGCTTATTTCTGCACCTGGAAGTAATATTTCTTTCCCTCTGAATCCCTATTGGCACTTAATCTGAACTTTTCCTACAGCATTGAGCCCTCTCTAGCTTGTGCTGGAGTTCTTGAGGTCGGGAGGCAGGCATCTTCACACTTCCCAGTGAGCTCAGCTCAGTGCCTGGCACATTGGGGGCAGCCATTAAGCCTTTACCAAATGCACAAGGAGGGGAAAACGCACCACAGCCGTGGAATCGCTGACCGTGTATTCACAGATGAAGGGTGCCTCCGGCACATCCAGGACCACAGAGGACGCTGAGGGTATTGAGGAGGTGTCTGTGTCCACCTTACGGTTGTCAAGGTCCAGCAGGCCACCAGGGGCTATTTGGGACTTAGATTGGGGGCAGAGAGCCAGGTCCCCCTTTTCCATACTCTTGCCCATCGAGGAGAAGCTGAGTTTGTTCAGCTCGCCCTCCAGCATCCCTGCAAAGAAGCTGCTATTGGGCTGAGTCACGGCCAATTTGATGAGATTCGACAAAGTGGATGACACGGGGGAGATGCTGGTGTCATCGGAGCTGCATTCAGAATCCTCCATTGGCATCTGCTTCCTGGAGTGGGAAGGGAGACAGGTGAGACAGACGAAGGAGGCCACCCCGGCCCCTGCTGCCTGGAAACTCCTGGCGGGCAGGCCTCGGGCACAACGTACCCAGCGCCCCCAGCTGCTTCTGAGCAGCTCAGAACATTCTTGCTCGGCAGCAGTGCCTCAAACTCACAAGGACACTTACTAGTGAAAAATGCATATTCCTGGTCCCTGGTCCCCAGATGGAATGGGACTGGGGAAGCTGCTAAAGCATCTTTAATAAGATCCTCAGATGATTCTGATGCAAACGTTCTGAGAACGACATTTTTAGAAACACTGCTGAAACTTTAAGTCCTTCCTCCAAAGTGGGGTGCAAACACCCCAGGGAATGACCACAATGATCTACCGGGATATGGAAAAATATCTAAAAGTATCTAGAAGAAAAATAAATTAAGTTTTATTAATATTTATTCACTATTGTTTATTATGTAATTACTAATTTATTTTCTTAGGCTTTATAACATTTAACAATATTTATTAATATATAGCATGTAAAAATTAACAGTACAGATAAATATACATATATTAGGATGAATTCTCAAAAACTTTTTTCTTCCATTCTAAATTTTTTAAATTATGAAAGCTTTCAGACACACTCCAAGATATCAAGAGTAATATATTAATGGGGATGTAATGTACAAAATGGTGGCTATAATTAACAATATTGTATTGCATATTTGAAAGTTGCTAAGAGGTTAGATCTTAAGAGTTCTCATCACACACAGAAAAAATTTGTAACTCTGTGGTGATGGATGTTAACTACGCTTATTAGGGTAATGATTTAACAATATATACAATTATCAAATCATGTTGTACACCTTAAACTAATGCATTGTTAAAATTCAATTGTGTCTCAATAAAACTGGAAATGAACATACTATAATATATTAAGCTTCCATTTAGCCACCATCCAGCTCAGGACTAAATCTTTATCAGTGCAGTTAAAGGCCCCTGTATACTTCACTCCCCCACCTCTCTCCTCATCCTCTCACTCAGAGGTAGCTTGTGCAGTAAATTGAAAATTTTGTATTTATTATTCCCCATGTGTCCTTATAGGTTTGTTACATTCATATGTTATTAGTTTGCATATTTTTAGACTTTATATAAATAAATGGTATCATTCAGTACATACCCATTTGCAGCTTGCTGTTTTTTACTTAAAACATTGTATATTTTAGATTAATCTGCTCTGCTTCAATCATTTTAACCGCTGTATGTTTTCTATTACATGGATATTTGTATGCTTACCAATTCTTTGCTATTACAAAGAAAAACCTTGTACATGTTTCCCTGCTCTTTAAAAGGTTTTGCTGTTGAAGTACAGAATCCAAAACATTTGGCTTTCAAATCTTTTTTTTTCTCTTAAGCCAAAGTAAGAAATACATATTTCTTGGCAAGCTAGTATACTCATACATACACATGTAACTAAAATGTTTCACAAACCAATCCTTACTCTGTGTGTGATGTGCTTTGAAATTTTCAATTCTATTTTATTTCATTTTTGTAATACTGGTCTCCACCAACCAGAATGAGTTCCTGACCCACTCATAGGTCACAACTCTCAATCTGAAGAACCCTGTCTTGAGAGAGTGGTCCCAAGGCCTTTGGGGACCAAGCACCTTGACCGAGGTCACAGGGTGAGTCCATGGCAGAGTTGGAACCAGAACCCAGATCTCCTGGGCCCCATGCTGCACAGCTCCCATCTGCCCCTGGTGCTTTCTGGCTCCCCTCCACTGCTTTGTCCCCTTTCTCCCCGGGCTGCTCTCGCCAGATCCAGCCACCTACACACACCCCTACACCCCTTATGCCAGGACAGCCTCCAGCTTCATGGTTGGTTGATCAAGGCCAAATTTTTCCTCCTTGAGTTCCAGCCCCATCAACCTCCCCCTGAGAAATCCTGATCAGCCCAAACCTCTTATGTTAGCCCTTGGTGGATGCTTGGAATAGATGATTCCCCCACCAAGGCCCTTTATAGGCTGAAGAGAGTCTGGGTATGGATGTCAGTTTTACTATAGATTGTCCTAACGCATCTCTATTTTAGACTTACTGACTGGAAACACCAGTGCTGAAGGGGCATGGAAGGCAGGCTTAGTGATCTTCACAGTAGCCCTGCTGGATGGTGTTGGCCCCATTTTACAAATGAGGGACCGAGGGTCCCTGATCTTATTTAACTTGTCTATGGCCCTATATCTAAGTGGTAGAACTTGGATTTAAACTTGGTCTCCTAGCCCAAGACTTGCGCCCCATACCAGGAAGTTTCCTACAAGCATCCATCACTTTAGCCATACCTGCTTACTTACAGGTCCCTTAGGGAGTGGACACCATATCCCTTTCATATAATCAGGACCCCCTCTTCAGAAATTATTAAGAATTTCAGGACAGTGACAGCTGAGCATTAAACTAAGCATAGGGCACTTCTAAGTGTCGGGCTGTGTGTGATTGCCCAGGTCACACACCCATGAAACTTCCCGTCAGACAGTTCCCTCAGTCCACATCAACCCACACCACCATCCCTCCACTGGCTAATTCCTTCCCTTCCTATGAGAGTCACCTCCTCCATGAAGCCTCCCAAGCTACACTAAGCCTCCTCTGTTTCCTCCAGTTGTCCCGTCATAGCGCAGACCATGCTGTAATATTCTCAGTTCTTGCCTGATAGCCCCCCAACACACACACACATAGACACAAACACACACACACACACACACACACCAGGCTGGGAGCTCCTTGAAGGCAGAGACTGTGCTTTCTGGCTCTGCATTCTCAGAACTTAACCTTGGGCCAGATACCTTGTAAGTGCTCAAAGAGTTTTGTGAAATGAAGCAAAGGAAACCCAGAATCACTGAGGAGGAACAGCAAACCTCAATCTGAAAGCAGGCAGGCTACTGGGGGCACATAACCAGTCAGGTGAAGGTACAATAGGGAGGATGAGGCAAAGGAGCCATGGGGAGTGGAGGGGGCAGGGGGTCTATGTGGGGGTGATGAGGACAAAGTAGGATGACAAGGACAAAGCAGGATGACAAGCACTGTCAGGAAATCTCTGACTAATCCTGGAAGGCCTCCCGGAGGCGGTGGCCGGCACGCCTCCAAGAACTGATCTGAGGTCAGGACTCCATAGGCAACCTGCACACACGCTCTTCCCTGGGAGTCGTGACTGTGATAAGTCAAGGAAGTACTGCCTCTTCAAGCCCCTCTTCCCACCCCCACCCCCCAGGTCTGGTTTTAGAAAGGAGAAAAGGACCAGACTTGTGTCTTACGGTAGATCAATGGCATCTTCCTCCAAACTGCCCCTTGAGGAAAGTGGGCGTCCTTTGGTGGTGATGGTCCTGTTCGTAGACTTGGGGTTTGGAAAGGGCTTCGACACGTGCTTGAGTGTGTTCAAAACGTTGAGGGTTTCCTTCCTCAGCGTGGTCTCCTCCCCATCTCCCACTTTGTTGAGTGTCTCTGACGCCATCTACCTTGTTTGGGACCCCAGCCGCCACCATGCAGGACAACCAAGCTGACAGGAAGCAGAGAGAAACTGGAGGCAGAGGACACACCCTTAGTTTGGGTGGGATGGGGGTGTAATGAGCTGACTTCATAATCATCAGAGAGTGTAACAGTTAGGGGCCAGCCTCCCCCTTGATCTGAGCTGCTGCTGCCCAGGGCCAATGTCAGCAGTGAGTAGAGTCAAGGAAGAGACTACAACACCCCTTGGGCTAAGGCTCTGTGGTTACGGCAGCCCTGCTCTTCTCTGAAAATCTCAGAATGCTCACCACCGGTGCCCTTCGGACCTGCCCTAGGAAGGAGGAGACTGATGGTGACACAAAGGCACCTGGACATGGAGGGAGGCAGGCAGTACTGGACTGGGCCTCTGGGAGTGGGGGACTTTGTCTCTAGAATCCTGAGACTCTATATCCAGAAATCCTAGGCAGCAAACCCCCTTCGTCCAGTTGTGTAGGCACAGGGAAAGCCTGGATGGTTCATGAGGTTCATAGTTCACATATACCCAGGTTTTACTGCTGGAATTCTAAATTCTGCCACAGCCTCACCCCAAGCGTCTTCATGTGTTGAGTGACAATGGTGGGTGCTGCAGAGGCATACAGAAATGGGCCAGACGTTGTGTTGTTTCTTTTTCTCAAGGAAACCATGTCACAGTAGGGGGACTTCCCTGGTGGTCCAGTGACTAAGACTCTATGTTCCCAATGCAGGGGGCCCAGGTTCAATCCCTGGTCAGGGAACTAGATCCCACATGCCTCAACGAAGATCCTGCGTGCTGCAACTAAGACCCGGTGCAGCCTAAATATAAAATAAATAAATAAATATTTTTTAAAAATTAAAGAAAACAGGTCATAGTAGGAAAACATACTTCGGGGGGTGGGGACGGGGGCGCTGTTAAAACAGCACCAGCTTTGCACCTACATGTGGTTTTGTCCACCCTACGTCCAGCTCTGCCCTTACAGGCTGTGAAACCTTTGGCAAATGACTTCACCTCTTTGCACCTCAGTTTCCTCATCTGTAAAATAGGAATAAACATAGCACCTACCTTACTGGATTGTGAGGAGGTAACCCTGTAAAGTTGTTTTCTTTTTTCTTTTCTTTTCTTTCTTTATTTTTTTATTTTATTTTTTTGCGGTACGCGGGCCTCTCACTGTTGCGGCCTCTCCCGTTGCGGAGCACAGGCTCCGGACGCGCAGGCTCAGCGGCCATGGCTCACGGGCCCAGCCGCTCCGCGGCATGTGGGATCCTTCCGGACCGGGGCACGAATCTGTGTCCCCTGCATCAGCAGGCGGACTCTCAACGACTGCGCCACCAGGGAAGCCCTAAAGTTGTTTACTTTCTTCCAGAGGATGAGGTCAAGCAAAGGACATTTAAAAACAAATTATTTTGTGCGTGCGTGTGTGTGTGTGTGTGTGTGTGTTCTATATACTCAGGGTTTTTGTTGTCTTTCATTTACAAATTCTTTTATTCGGAAAATAGAGAAGCAGATGCCCTCTCTGTGTTCTGCTGCTTTTTAGCACCCATCAAACTATCGGTAATTATCTGATTTATTTGATTTCCTCTTTCCTGTCTTCCCTCACTAACAAGTACGTCCCTGAGCGTAGGGGTGGTCCGTCCGATCGGACGTTCTGGCCCAGTGTTCAGAACAGAAGGCTGCACCTGGGAGGCCTGCAGGGAGGCGAGATCGGGGAGAAGGCAGAGACGCAGGCGGGCGCAGGGTAGCAGATCTGGGCGCGGTGGCCTCGGCGCAGGGGAGCCGTTTCCGTGCTGCCAGCGCCGTCTCCGCCCCAACCGCCCGGCTCGCGCATCCGGCCCGTGGCCAGCAGGTGGCGCCGCAGGCCGGGCCCTGGAGCCTGGAAGCCGGAAGCTGCGGCGCGGTCCGAGCGGGAGGACTGTGGGTGCCGGCGTCCCCGCAGGCTCCGCACCCTCCGCGCCGCCTCCGCCTCCCGCCTCCCGCCTCCCGCGCTGGTCCAGAAAGGGCCCCGCGGATGTCCCCGGGACGAGCGGCCCCGGGCCCCCAGGGAACATGGGCGTGCTCCGGGCCGGACTGTGCCCGGGTCTCACCCAGGACATGGTCCAGCTTCTGCGGAGCCACGGGATCAAGACAGGTGATCGCAGGCGTGCGCCAGTGCGGGCCACGCGGCCGGGCCCAGCGCGGACGGAGGCCGGCCCCGGCCTTGGCACACCCGAGAGGGGGTCCCTCCCCACCCCTCCCCTCCCCTCCCCCCTCCCCCCTCCTCCCCCCACAGCCTCCTTGAGAGCCCGGGAAGGTGGGAGTGGGCTAGCCACGCCCCAGGAAGGGTAGAACCCCCACTGTGTGCCAGCCACCACTCCAGGTCCTGCGGCTCAGCTAGTCGACGTAGGCGAGGAAAAGTCAAGTGAGGGAGGCCCCCGAGCCTCCCTTCCTGCCCACCAACCCCACGTGTTTTGCTTTCAGTGGTGGACCTGGTTTCAGCAGACCTGGAGGAAGTAGCCCAGAAGTGTGGCTTGTCTTATAAGGTGAGCTGACAGTCTCTCCTCCAAACCTGGGTGTCTCTAAATGCCCATCCCTGAGCAGAGGGGTTCCCAGAGATTGATAAGGGGGCCGTATGAGACCCTGGGGGCCTCCTCCGTTGGCGGGTCACTGCCGAGTACTCTGGGCTGCTTCGGGTCGGAGCGCCCCGGCCCTCTCCTGAGTTTCCCCGCCCCTTCCGCAGGCCCTGGTCGCCCTGAGGCGGGTGCTCCTGGCTCAGTTCGCAGCTTTCCCTTTCAATGGCGCTGATCTCTACGAGGAGCTGAAGACCTCCACTGCCATCCTGTCCACCGGCATTGCAAGGTTTGTGTGGGTACTTGGGGGAAAAGGGGAGAGGCGGGCTTTGGATACTTGAGTCTAGGGAGAGCAGGCTTTTTCAAACAGTGGTGAGGATGTTCAGGACTTGCGTTCTCTTAAGCTATAACAGGGTTTCTCCAACTCCTAACTTTTGGGGATGCAGAATTACTTGGGGGGGGCTGTCCTGCACTTATAGTAGGATGTTTGGCAGCATCCCTGGCCTCTAGCCACTAGAAGCCGGGTAGCACCTCCCTTCCTATGTCTGACAATCAAAAATGTCTCCAGCTGTGACCAAATGACCCCCCCCACCCCAGGGTGGCAAAATTGCCGCTGGTTGAGAACCACTGTCCTATAACACAAGATGGCAGTATTTCATTATTATTTAGCAGATCAGAGCAACTCTTCTCTGCCCCTACCCCCTCTTTCCCTTAAGGATGGGGCAAGAGAGAGCATGGCAGGACTAACGTTGACTGAGTGCCTACTACATACCAGCCACTGGTTATATAATAGGTTGTATAATCTCTTCAGTGACCCTGTGAGTTAGTGATTTTTTTTTCTTTTTCTTCTTTTTTTTTTTTTTTTTGGTGGTACGCGGGCCTCTCACTGTTGTGGCCTCTCCCGTTGCGGAGCACAGGCTCCGGACACGCAGGTTCAGCGGCCATGGCTCACGGGCCCAGCCGCTCCGCGGCATGTGGGATCCTCCCAGACTGGGGCACGAACCCGTGTCCCCTGCATCGGCAGGCGGACTCTCAACCACTGCGCCACCAGGGAAGCCCCTTTTTCTTTTTTTAAAAATTTATCTATTTTTGACTGTGTTGGGTCTTCGTTGCTGGGCGCGGGCTTTTTCTAGTTGTGGAGAGTGGGCGCTACTCTTGGTTGTGGTGTGTGGGCTTCTCATTGCGGCGGCTTCTCTTGTTGCAGAGCACGGGCTCTAGGCACGCGGGCTTCAGTAATTGTGGCACGTGGGCTCAGTAGTTGTGGCTCGTGGGCTGTAGAGCGCAGGCTCAGTAGTTGTGGCGCGGGCTTAGTTGCTCCACGGCATGTGGGATCTTCCCGGACCAGGGCTCGAACCTGTGTCCCCTGCATTGGCAGGCGGATTCTTAACCACGGCACCACCAGGGAAGCCCAAGTTAGTGATTATTAACCCCACTTGAGTTTAGCCCAAGAGGAGTGAGGGGCAGAGGTGGGGCTCCAGCCCTGGGGCACTTGATCCAGAACTTGGTTCATTCCCCATACTCTGCAGCAGGAGGGAATGAGAGTAGTTACCTTCTGCCGTGTTGTGTGGAGAGAGAAAGAGTTGGAAGAAAACAGGCAGCTTCTGGCCAAGGAAGTCTGACCTCATTCTTGGCCTGTTTGTGCAGAATTTGATAAAGAACTCTGCCACCACAAAGGTCTTTGGATTGGTTTGGCCCTCCCTGTTTCCATAACACGTTCTCTTGGCAAGGTTCATAGAGCACAGTGCTTGCTTTCCCTGGGTTGGGGGTTCAGTTCTGTCATTCATCAAGCCCTGGCCGAGTGCCTACGGGTTCCAGATAAGTGCAGATGATACGGGTATGGGTGAGGCAAGGCACTTAAGAACCCGTTGGGTAGAGAAGGCAGGTAAACACAAGGGAGAGGAGTGAGCATGCGTGGAGGCAGCATAAGGAGGGGGTGATTGGAAATACCCTGGCAGTCCAGTGGTTAGGACTTGGAGCTCTCACTGCCAGGGGCCCAGGTTTGATCCCTGGTTGGGGAGCTAAGATCCCGCAAGCTGCATGATGTGGCAAAAAAAAAAAAAAAAAAAAAAAAATGAGGGGGTAACTAACAAGGAGCAGCCTTGGCCTTTGGGAGCTTATAAAACGAGCATTATACAGAGGAAGCAGTCGGGTGATAAACTGTCAAGATGGCAGCCACGGTGAGTCACTGCAGGGGAGATCAGAGAGGTTCAGGAAAGCTCTAGGCAGGAGGCGGGCCTTGGGCAGTGAGGAACGGATGGGCCTTCTCTGAGTACTCCGGCACCGTTACTCCAGGTATGTCGTTTCATTTATCTTCACAATCACAATGAGTGCGTTGCAATGAAAACCATCATCCTGTAGATGAAGAAACCGGGACTCAGGTTAAGTGACTTGCTCAAGATCCCGCAGCTAGGGAATTCCCTGGGAGTCCAGTGGTTAGGCCTCTGTGCTTCCACTGCAGGGAGCACAGGTTTGATCCCTGTTTAGGGAACCAAGATCCTGCAAGTTGTATGGCGAGGCCAAAAAAAAAAGATACCTCAGCTAGTAAGTGGCAGACCAGGCTCTTGACATCACACCTGTCAGGCTCCTAAGCATAAGAACCCACCTCAAAAAAAAAAAAAAAAAAAGAACCCACCTCTAACGCATCTACCCTGTTGCCTCCTCCAGGCAGGAGGCTGTATTGTGAAAGTAGAGTTACAGGCATAGGGTGGAGGTGGGCTGGGTGGATGGGGCTGGGGAGCCTGGCAGGAGAGAGGCCCAGGAGGATATGGCAGGGGAGGGTGTGTGAGCCGATGGAGGGCAGGGGATGGCAGGAGGCACGTTGAAGAAATGTGATAAGCCTTCCTGCCAGGGGGAATAGAGATGTGAAGAATCAAAGACGACCCAGTAGGTTGCTAGCCGTCCTCACAGTGTTCTTTGGACACTTGATGGATGTAACTCTAATACGGGAGGGGAGGGGAGTTCTGTAGTCAACAGTTCGGGAAAATGCTGGTTAACCCAAACGAAGCAGGTTTCCCTGGTGTAGGCTTTCTCACAGCTTGTAATGCTGGCGGGCACCGTGGATCTTTACGAGGGCAAGAAAGCACGTAGCGTGCCTTGGAAGAAGCTGTACTATCTGGGGAGATGGGTGGTTCCCTGAAGGCCAGAGCTGTGTCTTGTTCATCTCTGCCTCTTCCTCGTTTTAGAAAAAGGCCTTCAGGAAATGTGACACATTCAGGCGATGTTTGAATGAATGGCTGAAAGAATGACTAAAACCCGGTTCAGAGGGAAAGGTGGAGGATAAATCCCAGAAATCACTTGTGTCCAAAACATGTGGTAAGACCCGGTTGCACCTCCGCTCCACAAGGCAGGCGGAGGAAGCGGGGTGGTCTGTCCATGTTGATGAGCAGAGGTGATTGGTAGGAAGGTCCATCAGGAGACATGGAATGGAAACAGGTGAGAAGTCCGCTGGGAGGTGGATCTGGGAATTCCTTACGGAGACTGATCCTCACAGCCAAGAATGAGGTTGATTCTTTTTTTAAAAAATAAATTTATTTATTTATTTATTTGTGGCTGCATTGGGTCTTCGTTGCTGCGTGCGGGCTTTCTCTAGTTGCGGCGAGCGGGGGCTACTCTTCATTGAGGTGCGCAGGCTTCCCATTGCAGTGGCTTCTCTCGTTGCAAAGCACAGGCTCTAGGCGCACAGGCTTCAGTAGTTGTGGCACGTGGGCTCAGTAGTTGTGGCTTGCAGGCTCTAGAGCGCAGGCTCAGTAGTTGTGGTGCACAGGCTTAGTTGCTCTGCGGCATGTGGGATCTTCGCGGACCAGGGATTGAACCCGTGTCCCCTGCATTGGCAGACGGATTCTTAACCACTGTGCCACCAGGGAAGTCCCAAGATTGATTCTTGACTGGAGAGTTAAGACCAGTGGTTTCACCCAGGCTGCATGTTAGAATCATTTGGGAAGTTTAATAAATATTCATGCCTGGGTCTCACCTTTAGAAATTCTGACTTCATTGCTCTAGGCCAGTGGTTCCCAAACTTTTCTGTCCCTTAGAATTACCTGAGTTTTTTTTTTTTAATTCCAAAGCCCTATACTGCGCCCCCAAACACACACACCAATTGAATCACATTCTCCGGGGGTGGAACACAAGCATCAGTATTTTTTAAGTTCCCAGGTGACTCCAGTGTGCAGACAAGTTTGGGAATCGCTGATACAGGTCTCTTTTTTTAAAACTCGCATGGGTATTTTAACATGCAGGCAGGCCTGGGAAACACTAGTCCAGCCTAATGGTGTTCAGATTTGAACATGTATCCTTATTGAGACTCAGATGTGGTCCTCACCCTAAGAGTTGCTGATTCAGTAGGTCTGGGGTGGGGCCTGAGAATTTGCATTTCTAATCAGTTCCCAGGTGATGCTAATGCTGCAGGTCTGGGGACCACACTGGGAGAGCCACTGCTGTAATGGGACTGGGGGTTCTCTGATCTCAGTGGGAGGAATGGGAGCCAGCAGTGGCAGAGGCTGGATGCTCTTTAAAAAGGTGCTGATTACACAGAGCCAAGGTAAGCACAGTTATCCCAAGAAGCCGCAGGGCCGGAGTGGTAACCAGAGCGTTTTGACCAGCAGGGCCCTGTGGTTATAATCATGGGGGCCCTGGAATTGAAAGAGATGGGGTGCTTACTTAAGTGCTGCTTGGCCTATACAGAGGGGTCATGGGAGGTATTCAAGGACCATCACAAAGGGCTGGAGCCCATGGAGGTGATTACAGGGTTGGGACAGGGATGCACGTGGCCAGGACATGGAGGTGTTAGTATAGGCTGTGATGAGAAGGAGGTGAAATTTCAGCCCACAGGTTGGGCAGGATATGTCGTTTTTCCCTTGCTGCTTTCAATAATTTTTCTTTGTCTTTAATTTTTGCCAATTTGATTACTATGTGTCTCAGCATGTTTCTCCTTGGGTTTATCCTGTATGGGACTCGCTGCGCTTCCTGGACTTGGGTGGCTATTTCCTTTCCCATGTTAGGAAAGTTTTCGACTATAATCTCTTCAAATATTTTCTCGGGTCCTCTCTCTCTCTCTTCTCCTTCTGGGACCCCTATAATGCAAATGCTGTTGCATTTAATGTTGTCCCAGAGGTCTCTTAGGCTGTCTTCATTTCTTTTCATTCTTTTTTCTTTATTCTGTTCCGCAGCAGTGAATTCCAACATTCTGTCTTCCAGGTCACTTATGCATTCTTCTGCCTCAGTTATTCTGCTATTGATTCCTTCTAGTGTAGTTTTCATTTCAGTTATTGTATTGTTCATCTGTGTTTGTTCTTTAATTCTTCTAGGTCTTTGTTAAACATTTGTTGCATCTTCTCGATCTTTGCCTCCATTCTTTTTCCGAGGTCCTGGATCATCTTCACTATCATTATTCTGAATTCTTTTTCTGGAAGGTTGCCTGTCTCCACTTCATTTAATTGTTTTTCTGAGGTTTTATCTTGTTCCTTCATCTGGTACATAGCCCTCTGCCTTTTCATCTTGTCTATCTTTCTGTGACTGTGGTTTTTGTTCCACAGGCTGCAGGACTGTAGTTGTTCTTGCTTCTGCTGTCTGCCCTCTCGGTTGGGCAGGATATGGGGTGTGGGTAGTGACCTGTTTCCTGGTGGTTTAGGGACAGAAACTGGATGAGGATTGGCCATGACTTGAATTTATCTCAAGGCTTCCACAGCCAGAGTGTTGATAACATAGGAACCTTCTGTCACTCGTTTGTCTGGAAACATTTATTGTGCATCTCCTGTCTTTCAGCCACTGTGCCCGTTCTGGGGTGAACAAGGCCCAGTCCTTGCCCCAGGGTGCTCTGGGCCAAAAACTTTTGCTCTGCAAGAGGATGAAAAGACAAGCGATAGAATGGGGAAAATATTTGCAATCCGTGTATTCAACAAAGGACTTGCGTCTGGAATATATAAAGAATTCTTAAAACTCAGCAGTAGAGCAAACAATGCAATTAGAAAATGGGCAAAAGACACGACCAGACATTTCACCAACGAGGTTCAACATCACTGGTTATTAGGGAAATACACATTAAAACCACAACGAGATATTACTACATACCTCCTAGAATGGCTAAAATAAAGAATGGTGGGCTTCCCTGGTGGCGCAGTGGTTGAGAGTCTGCCTGCCGATGCAGGGGACATGGGTTCATGCCCCGGTCCGGGAAGATCCCACATGCCGCGGAGCGGCTGGGCCCGTGAGCGGTGGCTGCTGAGCCTGCGCGTCCGGAGCCTGTGCTCCGCAATAGGAAAGGCCACAACAGTGAGAGGCCCATGTACCGCAAAAAAAAAAAAAAAGAAAAAAAAGAATGGTGATAACTCCAAATGCAAGTAAGGGTGTGGAGAAACTGGATTACCTCATACGTTGCTGGCGGGAAAGTAAAATAGCATAGGCACTCTGGAAAACAAGTTAGTAGTTTCTTGTGAAATTAATATGCACTTACCGTACAACCCAACAGTTGTATTCTGGGACATCTATTCTAGAGAAATAAAAACTTAGGTTTACAGAAAAACCTGTATGCAAATGTTCATAGCCGTTTTATTCATAATTTCCTCCAACTGGAAACAGCTAAAATATCCTTCAATGGGTGAATGGTTAAACAAACTTGGTCCATCCACACCATGGAATACTACTCTGCAGTAAAAAAGAACAAACTATCGATACATGTGACAACTTGGATCTCAAGGGAATGATGCTGAGTGAGAAAAGCCAATCACAAAGGTTACATATTGTGTGATTCTGTGTACATAATATTCTTGAAATAACGTAACAATAGAGATGGAGAACAGATTAAGCAGTTGCCAGGGGCTAGGGATTAGTGGTGGATGGAAGGGGAGTGGCTATAGACGGGTGGCACAAGGGAGCCTTGCAGAATGGAAATGTTCTGTATCTTGATTGCGGTGGTTACATAAACCCATGCATGTGATGAAATGGCATAGAGTTCTACACACAGACACACACAGAAATAATGGTGGTGAACCTGAATAAGCTCTGTGGATCACACCAGTGTCAATTTGCGATGTTATCGTGTAGTACAATACATCTTATAGTGAAAGATGCTGCCCTTAGGGGAAACTAGGTAAAGGGTACATAGGACCTCCCTGTACATTGTTTTTTGCAACTTCCTGTGAATCTATAATTATTTCAAAGTTTTAGAAAATGACAAATGATGGGAAATGCTATCAAGGAAACCCAGAAGGGGCTGAGATGGAGAATGAGAGGACCATTGGATGGGGTGGCAAAGAGACGTCTGTGGAGAAGTGATCACCCAGAGTGGTCTGTAAGCTGAGAGTGAAAGGATGAGGGGCCAGAGGAGGAACATGTAGCCGTGCCAGCTTTCCCCAAAGGTAACTCTACCAGGAGAAGCCTCCTGGCCAGAGATGTTAGAGTGTCTCTGGACAGAACAGTGCTTGGAAGGGACGTCTTGCTTTTTTTTCCTGGTTCCTACTCCCCTCCCTTCCCTCAAATCCCCTCGGTTGATTCTCTTGCCTCCTCTTCTGCCATCAGCCTGGACAAACTGCTGGATGCTGGTCTCTATACTGGAGAAGTGACTGAAATCGTAGGAGGCCCAGGTAGCGGCAAAACCCAGGTACACGTGCGTCCAGCAGCCAGCAGGGTTGGGGGAGGTGGGTGCATAGCCCTGGATCCCTGGGGAAGCTTCTGCTAGCGTGCTTGTGATTCAGAGATCGGAAGAGAGAAGATGGGTGGTGAGGAGTGGGGCTTGGACTTGGCCCATTCGTGTCTCTGGGATCTGGACAAAATTTGGTAGGAGCACCCATGCTGAGCCCTCCTTGAGGGCTCAAGTTCACCCAGTGCCCCGTCTCTACTCAGGTATGTCTTTGTGTGGCTGCAAACGTGGCCCATGGCCTGCAACAGAACGTCCTATACATCGACTCCAACGGAGGGCTCACAGCTTCCCGCATTCTCCAGCTGCTTCAGGCCAGAACCCCAGATGAGGAGGAGCAGGTAAAGAGCAGGAGGGGTGGGTCCCTTTGAGGTTCTGACACCGTAAGTAAGACCCCATTATCTAACGTGGCAAGAAGTTTGGTCATTTGTGTGAATAGATATTTCTGGCTTTGAAACTTGCTGTTCTACTAATGCTTTCTGTTCTGAAAGCCTCCCCAGGATGACATCATCCCACCCCTGCCGTACCCTAATTCAGGGCTGCCAGACACCCCAGCATCTGTGTTTCTCTCCCATTTCTTGCCCACGGAAGACACACTAGTCAGTCCTATCCCTCCTTCCCACGGAGCTCTGACTTGGCTTTGCAGCTCAGCACCCAGGCAGCCACCTGGGTGAGAACTGGCCCATCAGATAAAGCCCATTTGCCATCCTGGACCCAAGTCCTTCCGTCTAAGTGCCTCTTCCTGCTCAGCCTCAAGATCCCTCTTCATCTTGCACGACCCCCTGCTCCTCTTCCTCAAAGCTCTCCCTTCTATCTCCTACCTCTTCAGGCCGGAGCTCTCCAGAGGATCCAGGTGGTGCGTGCGTTTGACATCTTCCGGATGTTGGATGTGCTGCAGGACCTGCGAGGCGCTGTGTCCCAGCAGGTGAGCCTGCTCTTCCGCCCCTCCCTGCTCCCCCCAGCTGGCCAGTGCTGTCTGCATGTGGGCAGGTGTCCTACTACAGACTCTGCTTGGAAACGCAGATGTGCAATCTGGTGACTCTAGCTGTGTCTGCCGCTCCCAGGATGGGATTTCTGGATGCTTAATTCATTCCTGAGTGCCGCCTCATTTACATGCCCATCTTCCCCACTAAACAGTAAGCCCCTTCCTTGAGTGCAAGGATCATGTCATATTCATCTCTGCATTCCAACGCCGGATCCGTTAAGATTACTTTCAGCTGCAAGTAATAGAGTCTATCTGACAGACACTAGAACCTTGAGGACTTTTAATTATCTCACGTGAGTCTGGAGGTTGACAAGTCCATAATGTCAGGGCTGTAGGTTGGTGTGCCTGGTTCTCTTGCTCTTCCCCCTCATGATTGCAAAGTGGCTGCTATGGCTCAAAGCATCATGTCTTCACACATCCATATTACATCCATATTCAGGTCAGTGAGAGATAGATGCCTCTTTTCTGTACCTCTTCCCTTTTATAAGGGAAGAGAAATCTTCCTCTGGAACCCCCCAGTACGCTTCCCTGTTCCCGTTACATCTAATTGACCAAAACTGAGCTATGTGTTTGTCCTAGACCAGGGGTTGGGCCCACCTTCCCTGATGTCAGGAGATTTCTGCCCAGTACTTGAACACATTCAGAGTCCTGTTAACAAGGAAGAGGGGTTTGGAATGGCATTTGGGTTGGTACCCTGCTACACCTGATAGGTGCTTAGACAGGATTTGGTGCACTGATTTATACACTCTTAGATTTGGGAGACACCTTACAGAGGATAGTTTAATTCATCTTAAACTTGATCTCTCACCCCAAAGCATAACATGTTCCCATGGGCATACCCAGGGTTGTATATAAAGTAAAGCATTTTTACAAACTTTAGAACATACAATAGTTGAACAAATGCTTGCCATAGGAATTGTAGCAGGCTATGACACCCCCATGTGTTGAGACATGAAGTCAAGTAGTCCTGACCTAATCCAACCCTCTCGTTTCTAGAGATGAGGAGAGTGAGGGCCAGAGACATTCAGTCAGTTGCCCAAAGTCACCACATATTTAGGATAAGAACAAAGCTTATAACCCAAATCTCTCAACTTCCAGGTCAAAAGACAATATTTTTTACTGTAGGGCCATTAGATAGTATATATTTCTATTATTGCATAGCAAGTTACTACAAACTTAGTGACTTAAAACAACACATATTTATTACCTCACAGTTTCTGTAGGTCAGGAGTCTGGGCACAGCTTAGCCTGGTCCCCTACTTAGGGTCTCCCTAGGCCGTGATCAAGGTGGCAGCTGGGCTGTGTTCTTATCTGGAGGCTCAACTGGGGAAGAACCACTTACAAGTTCATTCAGGTTTTTGGCAGAATTCATTTCCTAGAGGCTTCAGTTCCTTGCTGGCAGCTGGTTGCTGGCAGAGGCCACCTTCAGTTCTTTGAGGCTGCCCACTGTTCCTGACATGTGGCCCTTTGCATAGGCAGTTCACAGCATAGCCACTTGCTTTTTCAAGACAGCACAAGAGTAAGAGCAAAACGCAACATGCCATCTTACATAACATAATGTAATCACGGGGTGGTAGCCCATTCCCTTTGCCATATAATGTAGCCTAATCAAGAGAGTGACATCCAGGGAATTCCCTGGTGGTCCAGTGGTTAGGACTCTGCACTTTCACTTCCAAGGGCCTGGGTTCAATCCCTGGTCGG